>NC_092100.1:11876258-12176258 GCF_045679555.1 Salvelinus alpinus | reverse complement strand
AACCATTAATGTTCCAGTGAACCATTATAAACTGGTAACCATTAAGGTTCCAGTGAACCAGAGTAAACTGGTAACCATTAACGTTCCACTGAACTAGAATAAACTGGTCTGCACTTAATGGCTGGGCAGTTAGTCTCAGTCCTCCGGTTCTCCCGGACCCTACTGCCAGCATCAGGTCCAGATAAAAGATGTTGCATCACTCGACAACTCCCAGTGATGTAGAAGTTCTTCCTGGTTGGGATCTCAGATCAATGAGTCGTTCCGTGTGAGACTTTGGGGATCCTTGAACCTTAAGTAACTCTTCAGCTTTTGTTTCTGCCAAAGGACAGCCACTTTCTCCTAGACAAAGCGTAGTTCCAGCTTGATTACGCCCGGCCCCGTCCCCGGCCCCTTGCCCGCATCCGCTCTGCAACTACTAGCTCCGGGGTCACACTGGATCAGAAGTACCATCGCTCTCTCCATCACATCCTCTCCCTCTTTAAACGGTCGGCCTGCTAGAATGATGGACGCCTCAGGGTTGAATTTAGTGGGTGGGTTTGCGCTGGGCATTTTGGCTTCCACATTTCCTCTTCTCGCTAGGTGCCTTATATCCAAGTCTAAGTTCTCCTGGAATTCTCTGGCTTTTCTTTCATTCTCTCTCTTAAGTTCGTCTATGTTTACATAGATTATTTTTCTAGGGTCACTTGCAGACTGTCAACGTCACTGTTCAGCTGTTTCGTGAAGCTTAAACAATATACGGTCTATTTGTTGTTAAATCAGCTTCGGCTGATGCTATAAGCCAGAGTCAGATTCTTTCTTGTCTTCCCCCTGGTACTCCTTGCGTATTTCTAAATCATGTTGTTAACGATGTTGACCTTCAACAGTTGCTTTGGTTGTAGAGTATTTTTTTTTAAGCGATACATACTCAAATTACAAACCTTTTTGTTAAAATGTTTGACATCGATACACAACACACTCATTTTCAACGCCAGCCATGCATTCTCTCGTAGGCTACACACGTAACTCAAATCTTTACTTTTCTAAGGAAGCATAAAAACAACAGAACATGTTGAAGTGAACAGTCCTGTCTTTTTAGATGCTTCCTTAGAAAAGTATAGATTTGAGTTACATGTGTAGCCTAATTAAATTGGAAATAAGATCTGATGGGTAAGACTCGAAAGGGGAATGCATCTTACCTTTCCCGGTCACCACAGCAAAGTAACCCAAGGCTTTCATAGGGAACAACTTTCCTTCAACAATCTGTTGAATCTGTAGGGAGAAAAACACATGAATAAAATCCCAGATGAGAAGGCTTTAGATTTCATTCAGTCTGTACCTCGTGACTGTTTGAGAGTACCATTCAGCTTTTACAACTAATGAAAGGCTACCCCTTTGTGGCTGAGGAGGCATATAATAGTTCTCAGACCATTTTAACTTGTCAAATGTATATTGTCCATGCTCATTGGGAGTACCTTGACCACTGTTGTCATTTGCGCTTCCCGTTGAAAAACGTCTTGAACATGTGTGTGATGCATGTGTCGTGCGGGTGTGTGAGTTTATATCTCACCCGGTTAGGGCTGGCCAGATTCTTCTCTGCTAGGTCTACTTTGGTCAGGACAAAGATGGTCCTCTTCCCATGCGGGTCCATCTGACTGACCAGGTCTGTGACGATGCTGCGCTCCGCATCCACTGACCCATCTGAGGACCAGAGAGATGAAGGATGAGAAAACAGCAGGTCAGGTAGAGGAGAGAAGAAGAGACAAGAGGAGACTGAAGCGGCAGAGTTGAGACCGAAGCAGACAGAAGAGAAAAGAACAGAGGATCAAAGTGGAGGCGAGAGAGTAAAGAGGGGGAGGAGCTCCAGGATGTTCTGTTTGGTCAGAGGAAGGTGACTCCAGTGTTGACTCACCCTGGATACAGAGGATGATGGCGTTGGGGTTCTGCATGTAGTTCTTACTGATGCCGAAGATGGTCTCCTTGGTGTCTGTTGCCATGCCTGCAGTCACAGTCTGAGAGGAACACACACCATCACTGCTCCTACCACTGTACGGTCACTGTTTTCATACACGCGTGTGTGTGTTTCTGCATGCACGTGAGTGAAGTACTCACACTGATGACTCCTGGTAGGTCTACAAGCACCATCCTCTGGATACCTGGTCCTTTGACACTCAGAGAGATCGTCTGTCACACAAGAAAAAGGTAAAACATTTAGCACTAAAAACAGTCAGGGATCGACACAGAGCTGGTACTAGAGTACTAGTGAGCTTTCATTATATAGCTGGCAGAGACCCAAATAGAGCCCTATTCCCTAGTCTAGTGCACTCCTTTTGACCACTCCTTTTGAACAGAGCCCTACTATTATATCAAAAGTAGTACACTATATAGGGGGCTCCTAAGTGGTGCAGAGGTCTAAGGCACGGCATCTCACTGCTAGAGGCGTCACTACAGACCCTGGTTCGAATCCAGGCTGTATCACAACCAGCCGTGATTGGGAGTCCCATAGGGCGGTGCACAATTGGCCCAGCGTCGTCCGGGTTTGGCCGGTGTAGGCCGTCATTGTAAATAAGAACTTGTTCTAAGCTGACTTGCCTAGTTAAATAAAGGTGACATAAATCAAATAGGCTACAGGGTGCCATTAGGGACGCAGGCAGAAGGCAGAAGATGTGGAGCAATAGGGAGTTCTGTCCTCACCTCAGGGCTGACTGTCTGTCCCTCCTTGACACTCTTCCTCATCCTCAGCTCGATCTCATGTCTCAGGGCAGCCAGCTGCAGGGAGGAGAGAATCAGTGGTTCACCATATGAATGAACCAATCAACAAGTGAAGCGGTGTGAATGAACCCCAATGAAAGGATGATTCCATGGTGGGAGAGAGAACGCCTCACTCTTCTATGCTGGGTTAAACTTACGTCCTCCTCTTTTCCCAGGTCAAACTCTCGACTGCTGTCCTTGAACATGGCCACGTGGTGAGGTCCCTCGCTCAGCGTCACCTAGTAGAGGAGGAGACAGAAGCAGGTGGCAAAATTTAATAAAAAAAAAAACATTCAAAGTCCCCAGTCCAAAAGCACAATGCTAGTAATGCTGCCCATCCAGCCAGACCACACAGGCCTCATTCCACCACTCAAACTGTGGACTACAACGTCCCATATGAAACAGTGCAGACAAACAGAAGAAATCCACCAAGGCAGAGCCACAGTAGTAAGACAAGTCTGGACAAACAACAAAGCAGTCATCCCACCACTTAATAAGTTATATTCTTCAAGAATAATGGCTACATATCAAATCCAAAAATGGATGTACCAAATCCCAGATTGCCCCTTTAAAATAAGAACATAAATTGGGTTGGCAGGTAGCCTAAGAGCGTTGGGTCAGTAACCCGAAATGTCACTGGTTCAAATCCTCGATCAGACTGGGGGAAATATCTGTCTATGCTCTTGAGCAAGGCACTTCACCCTAATTGCTCATGTAAATCGCTCTGGATAAGAGCGTCTGCTAAATGACTAAATTGTAAAAAAATATATATATATAAATCAACACTTCTGTGTCAAAAGTATGTAGTTCAGTCCTTGAGCTGTTCTTGTCTATTAATGTTCTGTATTGTCATGTTTCATGTTTTGTGTGGACCCCAGGAAGAGTAGCTATTGCTTTTGCAACAGCTAATGGGGATCCTAATAAAATACCAAATACCAAAGTTAAAATGCTGGCTTCTATACATCTTTGATATCTTTACAGCTACAGTGGAGGAAGGTAGGTGTCTTGAGGGGCTGAGGTAGTCTAGTAAATGAGTTCCTATACCTTGACAGGAGAGCGGGTCATCATTTCTCCAGAGCCCCGGGGGAAGATCCTAGCCTGGGCGATCATCTCCAACACACTGGTCTTCCCTGCACTCTGGTCTCCCACCACCACCACCTATAGTAGAGGAGAGAGGAGAGAGAGAGAGGAGGGAGAAAGAGAGAAGAAGAGGGAGAAAGAGAGAGAGAAGAGGGAGGGAGGGAGAGAGAGAGGAGGGAGGGAGAGAGAGAGGAGGGAGGGAGGGAGAGAGAGAGGAGGGAGGGAGAGAGAGAGGAGGGAGGGAGAGAGAGAGGAGGGAGGGAGAGAGAGAGAGGAGGGAGAGAAGAGAGAGGAGGGAGAGAAGAGAGAGGAGGGAGAGAGAGAGAGGAGGGAGAGAGAGAGAGAGGACAGATGGATGGGGTGGTAGAGGGGAGGGATTAGATGACATAGGTGTGATAGATAGCAGAGACCTACCATTTTACAACAATGCCTTTCCAACAGGAAACAATGTATTTCTGGCAGTACAGTATACAGTACACTCAAGAAAGGGTTCACAATAACGTCTCCATAATTTGATTGCATTTCCAGAAAGCCATGAGCCACTTGTTGTTCCTTACCCTGGGTAGATGGTCCTGGGTGTTGTAGTTAGAGTCGAAGTCTGAGAGGATGTCCAGGACCTCAGAGTACATGTCAATTAGAGACTTCTGTAGAAGGAACACAGATGGAAGAACACTTAAGAGCAATGCCTGATGGGAGAATTAGTATATTTACTGCAGAGACTATAAAATAATGATGAACTTTTACTCACATGCACAACCCTGGTGTGTACGTGTGTCTTTGTGTGTACGTGTGTGTGTACGTGTGTGCGTACGCGTGTGTGTACGTGTGTGTGTACGTGTGTGCGCGTATGTGTGTGTACATGTGTGTGCGTGACTCACACTCACCTTGACTTTCCTCTGGTGGATGCCCTTCTCATCTTTCTGCAGCACCACTTTCCTCAGCTCCTTGTTCTCCTTCTCCAGTCTCTCCAGCATGCGCTGGTACTTCATCTGAGGACAACAGAGAGAAAGAAGACTTCATCTTTAACAACAAATTATCTCTTTAATTCAGTCCATTTATCAAAGTAAAACGGATGTTTTTTAACGTCAATGTGGTATAATATGAGGAATCTACTGGAGGAAACAGATGGACCAGTCGGTCCCTTCACCAAATTAAACTGGATCTTTACTGTGTAAATGTTGTAAGATACTTGGACATGGAAGGGTACGGAAGGATTGTGCTGTACCTGAGTTCGGAGCAGTTCCTCTTGAAGCTGGTCCACCTTCTCCTTGTCTGAAGACTAGAGACACACAGATCAGTCACAGAGCAAGCAGGTTTATTAAACCTCGCTCTCACAAGTCTGGGACATTGTGATCCAGTCCAAACCCACTGAGACAACTAGCATCCTGACAGACAGCCAACGTTACAGAGATCAGCGGGCACAACAGTGGAGGAAAGACAACGCAACAAAAGGGGGAAAACTGATTCCATTCCAGGTTGTAGTCATTTGTTTGGTGTTAATCTGTATTACAGTGAATCACAGTGCAAAAATCACACAGGCACAAGTCAAATCCAACCCTGGAAAAGACAGCTGAATTATCGCAATCATCAAAGAGATCATTCTAAAGATTATTACTCCATGATGATTCACATTAACAGTTCCACACCTGCACTGCATTATTGAGAGAAAGAGATCACAAACCAGACAGATGGAGACCGAGCACAAATGACTGGATGGATAGGGACGGCAAGGAGGCACAGGAGATTAAAAACACACATAGAGTACCAGTCAACAGTTTTAGAACACCTACTCATTCAAGGGTTCTACATTGTAGAATAATAGTGAAGACATCAAAACTATGAAATAACACATAGAATCATGTAGTAACCAAAAAAAGTGTTAAACCAAAATATATATTTAATATTCTGTATTCTTCAAAGTAGCCACCCTTTGCCTTGATGAAAGCTTTGCACACTCTTGGAATTTTCTCAACCAGCTTCACCTGGAATGTTTTTTTTTTTTTTTTTTAAGGAGTTCCCACTACGCTGAGCACTTTTTGGCTGCTTTTCCTTCACTTTGCGGTCCAACTCATCCCAAACCATCTCAATTGGGTTGAGATCAGGTGATTGTGTAGGCCAGGTCATCTGATGCAGCACTCCATCACTCTCCTTATTGGTCAAATAGCCCTTACACAGCCTGGAGGTGTGTTGGGGCATTGTCCTGTTGAAAAACCATTGTTAGTCCAGCCATGCTGGTTAAGTGTGCCTTGTATTCTAATTAAATCACTGACAGTGTCACCAGCAATGCACCCCCACACCTTCTCCTCCATGCTTCACGGTGGGAACCACACATGCGGAGATCATCCGTTCACCTATTCTGCGTCTCACAAAGACAGCGGTTTGAACCAAAAATCTAAAATATGGACTCATCAGACCAAAGTACAGATTTCCACAGGTCTAATGTCCATTGCTTCTTGGCCCAAGCAAGTCTTTTCTTATTATTGGTGTCCTTTAGTGGTGGTTTCTTTACAGCAATTCGACCATGAAGGCCTGATTCACACAGTCTCCTCTGAACAGTTGATGTTGATGTGTGTCTGTTACTTGAACTCTGTGAAGCATTGATTTGGGCTGCAATCTGAGGTGCAGTTATTGCACTTATCCTCTGCAACAGAGGTAACTCTGGGTCTTCCTTTCCTGTGGCGGTCCTCATGAGAGCCAGTTTCATCATAGTGCTTGATGGTTTTTGCGACTGCACTTGAAGAAACTTTCAAAGTTCTTGACATTTTCAGGATTGACTGACCATGTCTTAAAGTAATGATCGTCGTTTCTCTAAGCTTATTTGAGCTGTTCTTGCCATAATATGGACTTGGTCTTTTACCAAATAGGTCTATCTTCTGTATACCACATATACCTTGTCACAACACAACTGATTGGCTCAAACGCATTAAGAAGGAAAGAAATTCCACAAATTAACTTTTAACAAGGTACACCTGTTAATTGAAATGCATTCCAGGTGACTACCTCATGAAGCTGGTTGAGAGAATGCCAAGAGTGTGCAAAGCTGTCATCAAGGCAAAGGGTGGCTACTTTGAAGAATCTCAAATATAAAATATATTTGGATTTGTTTAACACTTTTTTGGTAACTACATGATTCCATATGTGTTATTTCATAGGTTTTGATGTCTTCACTATTATTCTACAATGTAGAAAATAGTACAAATAAAGAAAAACCCTGGAATGAGTAGGTGTGTCCAAACTTTTGACTGGTACTGTACATACGGTACACACAGACGAAAGACAGGGACTGCAGCTAAGGTGATTGTGCTAACTACTTGCAAAGCCGTGATAACAGCCTACAGCATTCTGATTACGGAACTAAGAAAGATCTAGTATTGATTCCTATATCATGATCTAGTCCTGATCCTGATCTAGTCCTGTCCTGATCTAGTCCTAATCTAGTCCTGTCCCGATCCTGATCTAATCCTGATCTAGTTCTGATCCTGATCTAGTTCTGATCCTGATCTATAATTCAATTAGATTTCACTGTATAGCTGATATCTAGAGTTATTCCATAAGTTCACAGCACACCATGGAGCAGGGTGTCCCTCCATGCAGTGTAGGTTAGTGGAGTGTTACGGGAGGAGCGTTTGGACGCAGTCCAGCGGTTTACATGAGAGAGGGAGCCAGGACTATGTTACTGTGGTACTGAACTGGCATGAGGGATTCTGAGATTGCCAGGCATCAGACATGCTATTCCACCAGAGGAACAAAAGAGTGTGTCACGGCACACTGCCCTGACGGATACCATAAGGACGGATGAGTTTTCCTTCAATGCCTCGTTCAAACTAAGAGGAAGTTTGAGGGAGATGACAAGGTACTATGTTTGGGCAGGCTGGCGAGATTAAAATGTGTGCTATGTAGGCTAACAAACACAATGTAGGCTAACTAACACATTGTAGGCTAACTAGCATATGTAGGCTAACTAGCATATGTAGGCTACCTAGCATATGTAGACTACCTAGCATATGTAGACTACCTAGCATATGTAGACTACCTAGCATATGTAGACTACCTAGCATATGTAGACTACCTTAATACAAAAACAGCTAGCCCAGAATCAAATAAACTGACAAGAACATTTTGGGCAAAGTGACACAAAAGATGTGGTTAATTAAATATTTGCTACTTATCATTACATTGTATTCAGCGACTGGAAACTAGCACTACACAATAGGATCTGTTGTTAGTAGGATATAGCCTTGGCTATAAAAAAGACTGGTAGAAATCAACAATGACCAGAGGTTCAATACAGTACACTACAGTGCCTTCTTGTCCACTTTCATATGTGAGCTAGAAAAGAGCTCTAGGCTTGCTCAGTGCTACTAATCCAAACGACATATGACCATAGCAATTCCATCCACCAATTTCATAAACAGTCCTCTTATGGGATTACCCGGGCAAATTTCCATTAATCTGAATTTGAACGGCAGGGGGTTTGTCCTTCTTGAGGAGGGTGGGTGCCTTTGGGTGCGGTTCTACCGTTTACGTTCAGACGGGGGCTTCTACAGGCGAGTGCTGGGTGTTGGTGTGGGGCGGGGGAGGTAGGACCTTCACCTTGCCTTTCTGCCGAGGGGGGCTGGGACTCGGGGAGCTGGCTGGGATTGGCTCGGGTATCTGGCGCGGAGGCGGGCTCAGAAGTGGAGGCGGCGGTGGAGACAGGCGCAGGGGTGGGCTGGGAGCGGGCTCTGGGCTTGGCTGTGCGTTATTGGCTGCGGAGGCTCGCCTGACCTCCTCCTCAGCCTGATGGATCTGCTGCTATATGAGAATGAGCTCGTGGAGCAGACCCTGAGGGACGTCACAGTGAGAGAGAGGCAGGAGCAACACAGCCGTCAACACAACGTACTGTACCCGTCATTCAAGCAACACACTAACCCAACCAACCAGGCTTCGGGTTGTCTATGTCCAATCTATGCCCACAGACTCATCATCATCGGACCTCTATGGTCAAAATTCTGTCACTGAATCCATGTCTAGGACTATATCTTGCCACCATCAGCGGTACCCAACAGTCAGGCTTTCTCTGTCACAGACTCCAGAACAGTCGGGAGACTGGAAGCGGAAGAGGCAACAGATACCACAACCAGTGTCTCGCAGCCAGTGGCACAAGTGGGTAAGATTCTGTACAGTTTCTTAGCAGTCTTCCATAGTGTCCACTGCTATGGATTTTATAGTAATACTAAAACAACGGATGCCTACCAACTTACACAATGATCATGCTATTCGACGCAATGACACATGAACACTCTGGAAAACTGTCTTAATATTCAACAGGTTTTAGGATAATGTAGATGTGGATACATTATTGAATGTGGATAAACTACTAAAATAATTGCTGATATTAAAAAAAATGTAATATAATCACCGTAAAAATGTGGGATGTTGGTCAGTATCATACAATTATATTATCTGCTAAAATCACCCTGATGATAAAACGAAGCTAGCTACGCAGGGAAGAGGGTTTTAAAATGCCAGTAACATTACTAACATCCCTAGATTTGTCAGAAATCCCAGTTGGAAGATTTGATGGAACCAGAAGGGAATAAGCAGGAAATCTATGAATCTTCCAACCACGATTTCTGGGAAAACCTGGGAAATTTGGAAAAGTTACAGCAGCAGAATGTTGCAACCCCTAGCAGGGAATGAGTGATCTGTCAGGGATGGAGCAGGAAGCGTGCTACAGCCCAGGGGAAGATGAGCAAAGCCACAGTCCAATGATCCTCAACTCATCCCTCTCCCTTGGATTCAGCTGCCCAATGAACAGTACATCCAAAAACTGAGGGAACTGCTTATATTGAGAGACTTTCCAAAAATGTTTGTGAAGCAGGGTTGGGGTCCGTCTGTTTTACCTCAGTCCATTCAGGTAATTAATAGAAATTATATTTCAAACTCATTCATTTAAAATACAAATAAACATTGGCTGAGTTGAGACAAAATTGACCCCAACTCAGGAATCAAGTTGATCTATGATAATGTTTTTCCATGTTAGGCACCACTGCTTAAGACTGAAACATGTTCCTCTTAAAAAAGTCACCAGAGTGCAACAGTGTGAAAGGTTGAAAAGTGTAAAACAACATTAAAAGCAGGACTACTCCACTGAACATGGGGACAACAGTGTAAGAGCCCTTGAGAGGAGAGCAACAATACAACATGGATGAACTGAGGAGAGAACAGAACAGAGATGGATGCAAAACGGTGTCATGGTTCAGAAGCTAAAGAGCATTATGTTATGAACGCAGCTCAAGGCTTCTGGAAAAAACAAACACATGGAGAAGCATGAGATGAAAAAGCAACGGCAAATATCCTCATATGTACGTATAGCAGTAGCCTATATTCATATTCTACCGATGAAGTTAAATTCTGTAAGGTCAAGCACTGAACATGTATCTTTCTAACACAAGAAAGAAGAATATTACCGACAGCATACAAATGGACAACAGAAAAACTGCCACAGTATAATGAAACTCAGTCCTACAGAGTACAAATGTCTAAGAAAACCAATGGTCCAAACCTCATGTCTCTATTATAATCTGTTAAGTTATTGGAGTTTTCACCCCTGTAGGATGGCCAGAATTAGGGTGACTAAATCAATGGAGGCCAGACAGAAAAAGTTGTCAAAATAAGGACAATTGCAGTGTGTTGTGTCAGCTAAACTGAATTCTGATCAAGAATAAAGGCCAACTGACAGGCTCACTTTTCCGTTGAACCCGTCATCTTTATTCTCGAATCCGTAGGTCATAAAACAATATAGATATCGATTTTGAGACATGACATGTAGTATTTTCATATTTCACTACACGCTTTTCATATTAAATGCAAAATTACTGTTATTTTTCAAAGATTTCTCACAAAAACATGCGTATCTCTGAAATGTCAACAGAGCATCGAATGTACAAGCTTTTTATTTTCCTTTTACATTTAATTCAGCTCGTGTTGCACGAACCCGAGTGGCACAGCAGTCTAAGGCACGACATCTCAGTTCTAGAGGCGTCACTACAGACACCCTGGTTCGAATCCACGCTGTTTCACAACTGGCCGTGATTGGGAGTGCCATAGGGCGGCGCACAATTGGCCCAGTGTCGTCCGGGTTTGGCCGTTGTAGGCCGTCATTGTAAATGAGAACTTGTTCTTAACCGACTTGCCTAGTTAAATAAAGGTTCAAACAAAAACGCCAAATGAGCTTTTTGAAAAACGGCAGAAACAGCTTTGAAGACGACCACCACTACATATACATGTAAAATCCTCAAAAGTAGCTGCAAGAAAGCTGAACCACTCAACCGAGCTCGGTGCTTATTATCGGATGTATTAAGTTACGAAATCCGACTTTTTGGATCTACTGTTAACTAAAATGTTAGAGAAAGATACAACTGAATGATTCAGAACACGAATAATTATGTCTTTGTAAAATGTATTTTATAAACACAAGGAAGTAAAATATCATCACCAAAGCACGTTTTCACCCACTCTGTCAGAGTGGGTAGACACCCTATAGCATATATGAAAAAACATTATGTACAGTGCAATCAGAAAGTATTCAGACCCCTTAACTTTTGCTATATTATTACGCTACAGCCTTATTGTAAAGTGGATTACATTGTTTTTTCCCCTCATCAATCTACACACAATACCCCATAATGATCCTTTACTCAGTACTTTGTTGAAGCACCTTTGGCAGCGATTACAGAATCAAGTCTTCTTGGGTATGACGCTACAAGCTTGGCAACCCTGTATTTGGGGAGTTTCTCCTATTCTTCTCTGCAGATCCTCTCAAGCCGTGTCAGGTTGGATGGGGAGCGTTGCTCTCCAGAGATGTTCGATCGGGTTCAAGTCCGGGCTCTGGCTGGGCCACTCAAGGACATTCAGAGACTTGTCCCGAAGCTACTCCTGCGTTGTCTTGGCTGTGTGCTTCGGGTCGTTGTCCTGTTGGAAGGTGAACCTTCGCCCCAGTCTGAGGTCCTGAGCGCTCTGGAGCAGGTTTCATCAAGGATCTCTCTGTTCATCTTTCCCTCGATCGTGACAAGTCTCCCAGTCCCTGAAGATAAAAAACATCCCCACAGCATGATGCTGCCACCACCATGCTTCACCGTAAGAATGGTGCCAGGTTTCCTCCAGATGTGACACTTGGCATTGAGGCCAAAGAGTTCAATCTTGGTTTCATCAGACCAGAGAATCTTGTTTCTCATGGTCTGAGAGTCCTTTAGGTTCCTTTTGGCAAGCTCCAAGCGGGCTATCATGTGCCCTTTACTGAGGAGTGGCTTCCGTCTGGCCACTCTACCATAAAGGCCTGATTGGTGGAATGCTGCAGAGATGGCTGTCCTTCTGGAAGGTTCCACAGAGGAACTCTGGAGCTCTGTCACAGTGACCATCGGGTTCTTGGTCACCTGCCTGACCAAGGCTCTTCTCCCCCGATTGCTCAGTTTGGCCGGGCGGCCAGCTCTAGGAAGTGTCTTGGTGGTTCCAAACTTCTTCCATTTAAGAATAATGGAGGCCACTGTGTTCTTTGGAACCTTCAATGCTGCAGAAATGTTTTGGTACCTTTCCCCAGATCTGTGCCTCGACACAATCCCATCTCGGAGCTCTGCGGACAATTGCTTCGACCTAATGGCTTGGTTTTTGCTCTGACATGCATTGTCAACTGTGAGACCTTATATAGACAGGTGTACCAAATCATGTCCAACCAATTGAATTTACCACAGGTGGACTCCAATCAAGTTGTAGAAACATCGAGATTGCTCAATGAAAACAGGATTCACCTAAATTCAATTTCAAGTCTCATAACAAAGGGTTGGAATACTTAAGTAAATAAGGAGTGTTTTTTTTATTTTATACATTTGCAAAAATGTCTAAAAAACAGTTTTTGCTTTGTCATTATGGGGTATTGTGTGTAGGGAAACATTTTTTTATCCATTTTAGAATAAGGCTGTAACATAACAAAAAGTCAAGGGGTCTATACAGTTTTCAAATGCACTGTATAGGCAGTCAGCCAGGACTGTGGTCAATCCCAAAATGATGTGAAATTCAGTTAATGACCTAAAAAACAACCATTTACCTCAAGGAGTTTGAATCCAAGACCTGCATTTCACTTCATTTCCCAAATTGACTGGAACTGAAATGGCATTTCCATTGAGCCAAACTGCCAACTCCAAAAAGCAGTAGTCTGCTGATGAGGGTGAGCTATGTGCCACGGGGAGTGAGGGTGAGCTATGTGCCACGGGGAGTGAGGGTGAGCTATGTGCCACGGGGAGTGAGGGTGAGCTATGTGCCACGGGGAGTGAGGGTGAGCTATATGCCACGGGGAGTGAGGGTGAGCTATATGCCACGGGGAGTGAGGGTGAGCTATATGCCACGGGGAGTGAGGGTGAGCTATATGCCACGGGGAGTGAGGGTGAGCTATATGCCACGGGGAGTGAGGGTGAGCTATATGCCACAGGGAGTGAGGGTGAGCTATATGCCACAGGGAGTGAGGGTGAGCTATATGCCACGGGGAGTGCGGGTGAGCTATGTGCCACAGGGAGTGAGGGTGAGCTATGTGCCACAGGGAGTGAGGGTGAGCTATGTGCCACAGGGAGTGAGGGTGAGCTATGTGCCACAGGGAGTGAGGGTGAGCTATATGCCACGGGGAGTGAGGGTGAGCTATATGCCACAGGGAGTGAGGGTGAGCTACATGCCACAGGGAGTGAGGGTGAGCTACGTGCCACAGGGAGTGAGGGTGAGCTACGTGCCACAGGGAGTGAGGGTGAGCTATGTGCCACAGGGAGTGAGGGTGAGCTATGTGCCACAGGGAGTGAGGGTGAGCTATGTGCCACAGGGAGTGAGGGTGAGCTATGTGCCACAGGGAGTGAGGGTGAGCTATGTGCCACAGGGAGTGAGGGTGAGCTATGTGCCACAGGGAGTGAGGGTGAGCTATATGCCACAGGGAGTGAGGGTGAGCTAGTCAGGCAGTGCAGAGCAGACTTGCCTTCCTAAACTGCTTGCCGCTGGCCTCTGGTGTGGCCGTGACCGGGGCATCTGTGGCAGCTTTCACTGGAGTGTCCCCAGGGGCTTCGGCTAGGACACAAAAACAGCACAACGCATGAGAAACATCACCAGGTTGCACCACACATCATCGATTATAGTTTATTAGCAAATAGCAGTAATGAGTGAAAAGTATTGGCATGCCCAACATTAGAGAGGACTCTATCTACCATCTATGCCCCAGGTCAGAACCTGCATGATGGAATCTCAAAGGTTTGGAAAATATTGCTCACAATAACATTCGGGAGCTTGTGCTTTTCATTGGCTCTCTGACCAGTTATGTCTGATATGGTACTATAAAATAATGACAATGAAATCATTCATTAATTGCCATCAAATTGGCAAACCCTTACACAGTGCTGTTATGAAAGACGTTTCTCTCCTGTACAACTCAGCTTGGAGTTGGGAGGTGCTACAGAGCCAGCTGAACCAGCAGCAAAACATATTTATATATTTCCCTTCAGAACATCATGGAACAATCCTTCATCCAGCCAATGAAAGACCTGTCAATAACAAGCCTCACAACTACAGTGCTGTGTCCCAAATGGCACCCTATTCCCTACATTCCCTATATAGTGCCCTACTTTTGACCAGATCCATATGGGGCCTTGGTCAAAAGTAGTGCACTACATAGGGAATAGGGTGCCACATGCGACACAACCCAGGAACACACCTATTGTTTTAGCAAGTCAAAGAAGAGGTATGGATGGAGTTCAAGATGTTTCCATCTATCATAGACAGATGTATTTTCCAAACATTTGAGAAGCATCAGCTACCAGCAGACAAGGAGAGCCCTCCAAGAGGACGACTATCCTCCCATCGTGTAAGTAGAGGGGGAGAGAGACCAAAGAGGCCAGGGAAGCCAGGGAGAAAGGAGGAGGAACTTGGAAATCAAAAGGAGGAAAAAACACCCAAGTAGGACAGACAAAAGCCACAGTCAGATGAAACCAAACCCAAGGGAGAAGGAGAGGATGCAGTGGATCTGTTGTTGAAACCACTGTGGACCACAAGATCGGCAGCATCACATCCAATTCAATACAAATACATTCTATTCAGTGGTCAACTTTGGTTTTCAGAGGAAGTGTTTTTAGAGGAATTCGATTACATAATAAGACGGTGAACAAAATATCAATCTTTTCACTTATCTGATATCAACAATATAATGTAAGAATATATCCTGTACATCAATTAAAGACTGTGTCAATCTAAGCATTTTCTCCACCCAAAAAAACAAATCCTTCCATCAATAACTTGTCACTGGTGTCTGAAACAGCAGCATCGTCAGATAAAGACAACAAGTTGGTAGTCTGGAAGCCAATCGTGTTGGGTTTGGAGGTCAATATCTAAGAGCACTGCACAACGTCTCTGGCTCCAACGCACTACTAAACAGGATGCTGCCGCACACACGCCGAGGGGCTGCCTCACACACGCCGAGGGGCTGCCTCACACACGCCGAGGGGCTGCCTCACACACGCCGAGGGGCTGCCGCACACACGCCGAGGGGCTGCCTCACACACGCCGAGGGGCTGCCTCACACACGCCGAGGGGCTGCCTCACACACGCCGAGGGGCTGCCTCACACACGCCGAGGGGCTGCCTCACACACGCCGAGGGGCTGCCGCACACACGCCGAGGGGCTGCCGCACACACGCCGAGGGGCTGCCGCACACACGCCGAGGGGCTGCCTCACACACGCCGAGGGGCTGCCTCACACACGCCGAGGGGCTGCCTCACACACGCCGAGGGCTGCCTCACACACGCCGAGGGGCTGCCTCACACACGCCGAGGGGCTGCCTCACACACGCCGAGGGGCTGCCTCACACACGCCGAGGGGCTGCCGCACACACGCCGAGGGGCTGCCGCACACACGCCGAGGGGCTGCCGCACACACGCCGAGGGGCTGCCTCACACACGCCGAGGGGCTGCCTCACACACGCCGAGGGGCTGCCTCACACACGCCGAGGGGCTGCCGCACACACGCCGAGGGGCTGCCGCACACACGCCGAGGGGCTGCCGCACACACGCCGAGGGGCTGCCTCACACACGCCGAGGGGCTGCCTCACACACGCCGAGGGCTGCCTCACACACGCCGAGGGGCTGCCTCACACACGCCGAGGGGCTGCCTCACACACGCCGAGGGGCTGCCTCACACACGCCGAGGGGCTGCCTCACACACGCCGAGGGGCTGCCTCACACACGCCGAGGGGCTGCCTCACACACGCCGAGGGGCTGCCTCACACACGCCGAGGGGCTGCCTCACACACGCCGAGGGGCTGCCTCACACACGCCGAGGGGCTGCCTCACACACGCCGAGGGGCTGCCTCACACACGCCGAGGGGCTGCCTCACACACGCCGAGGGGCTGCCTCACACACGCCGAGGGGCTGCCTCACACACGCCGAGGGGTGGGTATTCAAACAGCACCATGGAGGAGAGGGGGGACTGAGTGTAGGGGATACACACCTAACAACAAACGCTGACCAGAAGCTCCTTTACTACCAACACCTGTGAAGAACGCAGAGGAGGAGAAGGGAAGAACACAAAACAAATCAAAAGACTGAAGCAAAGGGGTCGGAGCAGGGTCACTGCAGGGTACATGTTTCAAGGCCCTGCTGTGAGTTTGATGTCATGGCTGGATCCTTTAAGTCCAGAGTCAGATACCATTGGCTACGTGTGCAATCTGTGCACGTCATTGTGATACTACTAATAATGCAGAATAACTACTAATAATGCAGAATAGCTAAATCGGGCAAGTTAAGTGATTGCAACTGACAGTACATTAGCAAAAATCTAAATGCTTTTTTGCTGGAAAGTATGAAGGTAGATTGCTAGGCATGCAGGTATGAATCAACAAAAGAAGCCCACTTCAAGTTCAGATTACCAATGACGTACATTTTTCTACCACTTGAAGCAGCTGCTATTGCTATTCTAGGTTCACAAAGCTCAAGATGTTAATTTATCACTTTTGCCACAAAATATATACAATCCTGGCCAAAAAGAGTTTAGTAACCGCTTTGTCTGACATAGCCTCCAAAAAGGCAATCTATTTTTTAATCTGACAAGACTGTACTCACCGGTGAAGAGGATGCTCTTGAGGAAGGTGAAGTTCTCTCCTATCTTATCTAAATCAGGTAACTCTGGTAGAAACTTGGCAATCTCCACTAACTCAGGCAGCATTTTGGTTAGTTTATCTGTGTGCAGAAGAGAATTGTGATAGGGTAGGGTAGGTGGAGTTTATCCTTTGAACATGGGAATCAAATTAACCAAACTAACTGAGCAGCCTTAACAGAAAGACAGCACTGGCTCAGCCCAAATAGTACATACAATTCACGTCAGATTAACCACACACACACACACTTTACTGATTAACAGGAATTAAACCAACATGACAAGTTATTTAACAGTGTTAAATCTATATACGAATTTTTGGTTCACAGGCTTCTAATGAGTCATTTCACGTAGGGGATTTCTGCATATGTGTTTCTTCGACCCTCCTCAATCCAAACAGTAAAACAAATCCGAATATTTTGGGGGCATTGAAAAACATTTTCAGTGTAAAGTGAAACAGACAGAAAGTACCCAAAAAAAGACAATGGATCTATATATTTTTTTATAACATCTTTGATAGCTAACAATCACCAAAATAAAGCTAGACGGTCCAGGAGAATCTAAAACTACAGAAACGATGGATTCAGGAGTTCTTTGTGATAGCATGGGGCCCACTGATTTTGTTATGTTTGAGTCACTCAGCATAACAACATGGCATAAGCCATGGAAAAACGAGTAGAAAGGAGGGCCACTAAATGTTCCAGTCGACCAACACACCTACTGCCAAGTCTACCACCTAAACCCCATTTTGAACCAGAAAAAAATCTTACCGAGGTCAATTTGTTTACTCAGCTCCCAAAAGAAATCAGGTATTACCCAATTGTATTCACCCATATCAGGCAGCATATCCTTCCATTCCTCATAGGTCTGGAAGAACAGAACAGACGTGGCATTTCAATCACATGGTCAACTTAAAAATGTTGTTGTGATAATGGGAAAACAAATTACCTCAGTTAAAGATTAACAACAACAATATTTCAAGGGATAGGTTAGGGTACAATAATTGGACATACATTTGTTAAGTATTCAGACCCCTTCCTTTTTCCCACATTTTGTTACATTACAGCCTTATTCTAAAATGGATTAAATACATGTTTTCCATCATCAATCTACACACAATACCACATCATGACAAAGTAAAAACATGTTTTTACACATTTTTATAAAATAAAACAGAACTTATTTACATAATTATTCAGACCCTTTTCTATGAGACTTGAAATTGAGCTCAGGTGCATCCTGTTTCCATTGACCATCCTTGAGATGTTTCTACAACTTGATTGAAGTCCACCTGTGCTAAATTCAATTGATTGGACATGATTTGGAAAGGCACACACCTGTCTATATAAGGTACCACAGTTGACAGTGCATTTCTGTGCAAAAACCAAGCCATGAGATCGAAGGAATTGTCCATAGAGCTCTGAGACAGGATTGTGTCGAGGCACAGATCTGGGGAAGGGTACCAAAAAAGTTCTGCAGCATTGAAGGTTCCAAACAACAGTGGCCTCCATCATTCTTATATGGAAGAAGTTTGGAACCACCAAGACACTTCCTAGAGCTGGCCGCCCGACCAAACTGAGCAATCGGGGGAGAAGGACCTTGGTCAGAGAGGTGACCAAGAACCCAATGGTGACTTCCAACAGAACAACCCGAAGCACACAGCCAGGGCAACGCAGGAGTGGCTTCAGGACAAGTCTCTGAATGTCCTTGAGAGGCCCAGCCAGAGCCCGGTCTTGAACCTGATCGAACATCTCTAGAGACCTGACAATGGGAGAAACTCTCCAAATACAGGTATGCCAAACTTGTAGCGTCATACCCATGAAGACTCGATGCTGTAATCGCTGCCAAAGGTGCTTCAACAAAGTACTGAGTAAAGGGTCTGAATACTGAATACAATCAAGTTGTAGAAACATCTCAAGGATTATCAATGGAAACAGGAAGCACCTGAGCTCAATTTCGAGTCTAATAGAAAAGGGTCTGTAAATAAGGTATTTCTGTTTCATTTTATAAATGTGTATAAAAACCTGTTTTTGCTTTGTCACTAAGGGGTATAGTGTGTAGATTGAGGGAAGACATTTTTAAAATCCATTTTAGAATAAAGCTGTAACAAAATGTGGAAAAAGTTAAGGAGTCTGAATACTTTTTGAATGCACTGTATTTCCCATTCTAAGTGACATGAGAGGGTTAACTCTTAGAGGAAAACACAAGGGTCGTTTTACCTATGTTGTATGAGTCTAGGCTAAAAAACAGGTGTGAGGGGAGTCTAGACACATCTAGCCTATACAAGATCAACTTCAACAGAATCATATGTAAACCTAGTCCATATAGTGAAAGGGTTTTGAAATAACCAGCTCATAAGGGAATCTCATCTGTGCTGGCAGTCTGGCATAAACACATACCCTAGCAGAGCGCCAATCAAATGTAGAGCAAGTCACCTCTGTTCCACTGGGAGTGGAGGTAAGTAGAGCGACTCGTACATTAGGATTAGAAAAGCAGCACTCAAAGCCAATATCGCTTAAGGACAATGTGAACGGTAGTAAACCACTTTCTATGTGTTTGTTACTCTCACTGCGCTTACCAAGCAGGTCCAGCCAATTAGAGATCAGAGTGCCAACTGGTATTTAGATGAGAGATGCACTTGTATCATGTGTCTTAAGTCTAACAGACAAGTACAACAGCTTCTTTCGAACAACATTATGGGGCAGTAACCTGGCTCCGGTTATACGTGTCTGGGAAACTGGCCGTTACCATACAACTCTCTCTCCTCTACCTCAAATGTACTGTACCTTCTTAGCGGTGTACCCGCCTCCCACTGCTGAGCCCAGCACAATGTACCGGAGCTTGAGTAGCCTGGAGGCCAGGCGGAGCATCCAGAAGTTGCGGTGCTGCTGGTAGCGCCAGCTGCCGTGACCGCCCGGGGAAGGCTTGGGGGGCTGCATGGGCAGCCGGGACATGGAGGTGAAGTGGCGGGCGGCCGAGCGGTGCGGGGGGGTGACACTGGCGTTGTACCGGTGGTGGATGGCACGAGACAGAGGGTGCAGCTTCTGTAAGGGCATCCTGAACCTCACCCCCATGTTAGGGGAGACCAGGTTTCTGCAGGCCATGCTGACAGGACAGAGACATGGAAAAAATGTGTCAGGGATTTAGACCCACAAGCAACATTAACGCTGTACCTTCTGCAGACATCAGTTAGGTGTGATGAGTAGAACGATTGATCGTATACTGTACAGTACAACATGATGAACAACAACGGCATGATAGTGTTGATTGAATGGGGAACAAATAACGTTAGTTAGCTACAGTAGCTGCACATCTGCCTGGCTAAATACAGTAACGTTGTTTGAGCTACAATGCATCGTTAACTTACAATGTCAACCTTTTGTTTCGCAGATAATTACCTAACCCACACCCAATCTAGCTGTCCACTTGATGTCAGTGATTCCAATTTGTTTAACACCAAGCTAATGTCTAGCTAACTGTTAGCGTTACCTTCTTGAACATCATCAAGGGTAATAACAAGCTTTTCGTAGCCAGCCTCTAGGCAACAAGCAACTAAACTAACGTTAGCAAGACAGTCATGTAATTAGGAGAAGTACAGCATTGTCATCAATTAGCTATTGCTGTTAAGTCAATCAATGAATGCTGAATTCTGCATAAACTATCTAGCTAGCATTGTGGTCAACATTGCTAGGTAGTTATCTCAATATAGCACAGCGAGCAACACCGTCCTCATGCCCAGATAGCTACTGTTAGATAGCGAGCTGGCTATCTATTTATCTAGCTAGCAGGCTAACGCTAAAGGTTGAGCTTTCGAAAATATTGTTACCCTACTTACCAGGCCACTGCGCTTCCAACTCGTAACATAATGCTATTACCAACAACGGGTAAATGAAAATGTGTTATATTCGCGCTCACGCACAATTCAAATCATTTTTACAGAGGGAACACATTGGTTAACTTGCTAACTAAAAAGGACACAGCATGAAATCAGAATGACATGTCTGCTTGCTGGAAACGAGTCCAACCTCCAAATCAGCACTGACAAAACTGTCTATGGTGCTTCAAGTTCCTACACACATACTCAGTCACGTCAATAGTAATGTTCTCTAATTTGTCAACATATAGCTAAATCAATTGGATAAATTATGATAAAAAAAAAAAATGTAAGAATTTCCACACCTAATCAGACTAAAAATACAATGTTGTCTTAATAATTGTTCTACCATGGACGCTGTAGACCTCACAAAACGGAATAATTAACCCACAAATGCTTGAGGGCATAACAAACTGCACACATCTACTACTACTCATTATCTGTGGTGTGGATGGTCTGATAATGCACAATATCAAAATGAACTATTCAACGTTGTACAATTATGATGTGTCATTGCTTTTTGCTCTCTACACTCCTGCTACTCGCTATTTAGTATCTATGTATAGTAGATACTTACCCCTACCTACATGTAACAGTATAACTTTAAACCGTCCCCTCGCCCCGACACGGGCGCGAACCAGGGACCTTCTGCACACATCAACAACGGTCGCCCACGAAGCATCGTTACCCATCGCTCCACAAAGGCCACGGCTCTTGCAGAGCAAGGGGCAACCCTACTTAAGTTCAGAGCAAGTGACGTAACTGATTGAAATGCTAGTAGCGCGCACCACCGCTAACTGGCTAGCCATTTCACATCCGTTACATACATGTACAAATTACCTCGACTAACCTATACCGCCGCACTTTGACTCGGTACAGGTACACCCTGTATATAGCCTCATTATTATTATTACATTTTTTGGGAAATATTTTCTTAACTATATTTTCTTAATCTGCATTGTTGGTTAAGGGCTTGTAAGTAATCATTTCACCTGTTGTATTGGGCGCATGTGACAAATAGAATTTGATTTGATTCGTCTGATTTTTACAATGATCTATTGAACACTAAATAGGCTAAATATGAAAAAAAGTGTGCTTTTACCATTAAATAATGCCCCCAACATGTGGAAAACATGGGAGAATCTCAATTGCCCTCTCCTCGCATCCGCTCTCCTCACCTTATCAAAACCCATTGGAGGAGAAGGTCAGAGGGGCGGGACCTCTGGCTTTTTCCTCCAATGTGTTTTGAGGGGGAGGAGAGAGGACACGAGGAGAAGCCAATTGAGATGCACCCATAGTCTCACCATCAGGCTGAGGCAGAGGGGGAGCAATGATGTACAGTATACAAACACTATTTGCTAATGTTATGCTAATTGCTAATGTTATGTGTTGGCCAATGAGAGGCTCTGATGCCACCATCTACCATATTGGTACTGCTCAGAAGGAGCATCCTGCATCAGAATAAATGAAATTCAACAGTACTTCAGTTGAATGTTTCATGAATAAAGTGATGGAACTACCATGAGCCTGTGTTACTGTGTCAGACTGGGTAACACCTCATTAGAAACATCACATTGACATTTAACCTATTGGTCATTTTTGATTAAATAAAAATATGGATATACCCAACCAGAAGTATCTATAACATTATCGACTAATACTTTCTATGACATCACTGACACACAGCCCACAGAAGTCGCACCAACATAATTTTATTAGTGACTCAATGTATGAATGTGAGAGCAAGTAGACAAACCGTAAAATACAGGAGAGCTGTTTCAAAGTGTAAACACTTAATCAAAATGCATTCTGCTTCATTGTGACAATAATGCTTGTACGAACTCAAACCCATGAGTAGGGGTAAATCCAGAACTTTTACTTAGAGTCTAAAATGAAACAAGGCAAGAGCACACTAACAAATCATGAAACCACAGCAACAATACAGGCCAACTGAGGAACGAACCTAAATAACCAGGCAACCATGTGAACAGAGAAGGTGAAACCAATAAGAAATAATCAGTGTAACCTGGAAAACAAGGTAAGGGCGCCCTCCAGGGGTAACCTAAGGAAACAACACTCAAATAAAACAGAACCTGTGACACTTCATAATATTACTAAATCTCTCAATTATTTTGTGATGCCCATTACCATTACTGCGGAATGATGCATGTTTAATGACTCATGAAAGGAAATAAAATGAATGTATACACTGCTTTTATTGGCAAAATCATTTCTCAACATTTATGAACAAGAGCAAGTGACTTAACACAGACCCAACATTGCAAAAATACATTTCCTAAATTGTACCCGTACAGGTCCTAAAAAATAAACACTATATAATGCATCTTAGACCCACATGCATCTCTTAGTAGTATTTGTTGTGTGTCAGTATGATTATTGTGGCTTCAGTAGCCTCAAACATTGGAAAACTGTCCACTCTGTCAAGGCTCAGGAGAAGACCTAGAATCAGACAGTTTCGACATAACCAAAGTTATTTACAAAAACAGGGGGGTAGTCAAACGACAGGTCAAGGGCAGGCAGAGGTCAGTAATCCAGAGCAGAGTGCGAAAGGTACAGAACAGCAGACAGGCTCAGGGCAGGCCGAGGTCAGTAATCCAGGGTGGTGTGACAAGGTACAGAACAGCAGTCAGGCTCAGGGCAGGCAGAATGGTCGAAACCAGGAACTAGAGAACGACAGGAAAACCACTGGTAGGCTTGACGAGACAAAAACTGACAGACAAACAGAGAACACGGGTTTAAATACACTGGGGATAATGGGGAAGATGGGCGACACCTGGAGGGAGGTGTAGACAATTACAAAGGTGAAACAGATCAGGGCGTGACACACTTGTCTGACACCACACTGGATGCCTACACAAACTTAGTGTATCTTCTCCATACATAGAAAGCCCACAAAATAGTTTATCATTTAAAAATATATATGTTTTTGATAGGAAAATACTAACATTTGCAGTGGTCAAATGTTTTTGATCCATTTTGATGTGATTTTAATATAATTTCTCAGTTTTCTTATCACACATTTTTTTCTACTATTGAAGCTCAATGCAACGCATTTTGCAACGTTTCCAGAATATTGTTCTACAAATGATAATCAGAGCCCTATTGCACGTATTTCTGAAGGATAATAAAATGTTTTCATCTCACAGGGTTAAGCTTTTGTTTTACAGCAACAAATAATCTTCAAAGTATGTGAAAGAAAGTGAATAATTAGGATTTTCTCGACACATAACAAAACATGGTCCCGCTTTAAATGACATGAAGCTTATAAAGGCTTCATAAACACTACACAAATATGTCACAAATCATCTATAACCATATATCATGCTTTATATAGGGTTCATTAATGTGACATAACTGTGTGACATAACTACCCATGTCAAATTTGACATAACCCACTATGTCAAATATTACATAAACCTGCACTTTATAAGTGATGGCAGAAGCGCCACTTAATAAAGGCCTTATAAATCATATTAAATTGAGGCTTCACAAAGCATTCATAATGTGTATTGAACACTATGAATTGAAACATTCCTTGTTTCTACTTGTATAGGGTGAGTCCGAATCCAACCTCGAGGGACATGCTCCTCGGAGGGTCTGTCGTAGAGTCTGTAGCAGAGGATGCTACCGTAGGGTCTGCCGGACAAGGTGCCAGACGGTTTATAGACCCAGAACCACTCAAAATGCTTAGGTTTACACTCCTAAATTGTGGTTTGATCCACATCTCTTTTCCTAAATACTGAGGCAAACAATGCTGCTGATTTGCATTTCACATGGGGTTTCTTTTGATTATAGTGCAGATAAGGATCATTATGGGTGTTATGTTATAGCACTTTTCTCATATATATGTCTATTTTCTGTTAGATGCAGAGCATCATTCATGTTCTGTCACATACTTTGAAGATTATTTGTTGCTGTAAAGGAAAGCTCTGTTTACACATTGGAGTTGCTGGCCATACTCTTGGCTGCAGAGTGGTTGAAGGTGAGGCCTCACAGGGTAGTCTGACTCCTGTGCAGCACTGATGAACTTAAGATATATAAGAACAGTGTTAAAAAACAAATGGCAAGTCTTGTGGGAAAGGGAAGACACCTGTATACGATTCAGGAAAAGGTGGAGGCAAGGAGGTTCTCAGGTAGGAAAGTGTCATTAGGCTGAGACTGGGACACACAAAGCTCAACAGCAAATTGAAATTGGAAGGAAAACATCCAACTGGGAGGTGTGATCAATGTGGAGACAGTGGAACATATTTCAATGGCAGAAATATTGGAGGGAAAGGGAGAGTCTGTTATTAGAATTAAGTAATGGTGTTGAAGAGCCAAGCTTAAGTGAACTGCTGAGAAAATCTTCCGGGGATGTAGTATTTAATTATGTATTTCGTTTCCTTAGGGAGATGAGAATCGTTAGGATTTTTCTCTCTTTGGTCCACACTCCAGTCCAGTTGTTGATGGTAATGCACCTTAAAGTTAGTTACCAAATGCCATATAAAATCCATAGAAGAACCAACGCTATCACGCTGTTGTGGTAAGATGAACAGTGGCGTTTGAAGCAGGGTGCTGTCCTTTAAAACAAGGAATTCATCGTTTTAGTGTTGGGTTGGATCTCGCATGAATATAAAACATTATTTAGGGCATCAGGAGGTTTTCCGTTAACTGTGAACAAAAACGGAGTTTGATGTTACTTTGTTCACACTTGGCATGATATTCTCCCGCCAAACTGAACAACAAGACAGGAACACTGGATGCACAACATCACGCTCTGGCAGGACATGGCTGTGGCCATCAAGTTTGCTATGAGAAAGTCGTTTTTCAGTTTGAAGAAATCACATTGTGCATTTTTTGTCAAATGTATCTAATGTTTGGTGTCGATCTGTCATCTCGCAGGCATAAAGTTGTGCTAAAAGTTTGTAGAACACAGTTCTGTTTCTGTGTTTGTGTAAATTGACGGTACAATCAATCTGGCGCCAAATTCTCGGAAGAGGGAAGGCCAGCGAGACCCTAGTTTCGCGGGCTGAGGCTAAGCTCCGGTCACAGTTTTGATTGACAGGAATTTCAGCCCATCAGAGACAAATTCAGAATGGTAATAGCCAATAGCGGAAAGAAGGCGGCGACATTCACTGTTGAAGAGTCTTATTGATTGAGTCCTCTAAAAGCAGTCTACAGAAGAGTTGTGAATTTGATCAAGAAGTAGTATAGGATTACGTTTGACGGTTTAATAAACGTCATATAATTATTTGCATTTGTAAGAAAAGAACAGGTAACGTAATGTTTCTTCTTTGGCAAGTTTGATTTTTATAAGTTGCTAGCTAACTTGGTACAGTGAATGCCTCATTCCAACCAGCTAACTTTTGGTAGTGAATTATTAATATTATAATTTCACTCGACAGTTTGCATGGTAACTCACAAGCTATGTGTAAGTGCCATCAATGTAACGATAATATTTCCTTTGGTTAGCTAGTTGTAGCAACTCCAACCTATTAGTTGATGTTGTAGCTAACGTTAACTAGCTAGCTAGGCTAATGTAACGTGGTGTGCTGTGCTGTCAATGTCGATTAACGTTACTATCAGTGTACTATTTGTTACTATCGTGGATGATAACGTTATCTCTAGTTAGTTTCAACATTTCAATGGCTACCCCCATTACATTAGCTGTTAACCAACGTTAGTATGACTTCTTAGCTAGTTAGTTCTAACTTACTAAGATGCTTACTTAACGTTAGCTATTGCAAAAATGTTTGTTTACGACGGCTGAATATTACTGATCTTGTTTATTTAATGTTAGTTAGTGTTACTTGTCCACCAGCCGAGAAAACAAAATAGCGCGTTTTCTTGAATCATAGCTAGCTAATTATTACATTAAATTACCTGATATTTAGTTAGTCAATTGAAATAGCGAGCTGCTTGTCAATTGTTTCCCAATATTGTTTAATGGTTCGTTTGTGTAGCAAGCTAACCAGCCAACAATTGTAAGTCTAAGTAACTGGTCAAGTATAGTAACAGTAGTAGTTACTGCCACAACAGTGTAGCTCATCCCAGCTGACCCGAGAGAACCAGCCTCCTCCCAGCTGAACACAAAGCTTCGCTAGCTAATGTAAAATAAAACGAATTATATTTCATACTGTCTACCATAGCAATTCTATTCAAGTTTCGAGAATATGTGCGCTTGGAAATATGTGCGCTTGGAACATTGTCAGGAAGCGAAGCCACGTTGTTTGATACGAGCGCTGCCTTCGCGCCAGGATGGGGTCGCAATAGCTGCATTTAAAAGGGTAGGAGTGGCTTACTCACCCAGTTTCCCGCACTGTTAAAATCAGCATGGCATGTTTGTTGAATGTTCCCCCAGTCATTGAATGGGACTTGGGGAAGTATTTCTTCAAGTAAATAATGAATGTTTGATCCACTTGATCAATAGTTGGCACAGTAATACTCAAAGGAAAGTGGGAGAAACATTGAATGGTGCTGCTTTTGAAGCTCAGATGGTGCAATGCTGCCATTAACCCACAGTTTGGCTCCCCTTTGCACAGGGCAGCTGCAATGTGGATTCAAGTGCGCACCATGGATGGCAAGGAGACCCACCGGATTGACTCCCTGTCCAAACTTACCAAGGTGGACGAGCTGCGCCTCAAGATCTTGGAACTTTTTAAGGTTGACCCAGAGAAGCAGAGGCTTTTTTACCGGGGAAAGCAGGTGGGGAAGATGGATACTTTTCTGTTTAATTCAGTTACAACCGTGTTGCTGGGGTCCTTAGTAATCATGTCTGTATGAATATGTTCTGTTTCTGGTCCCAGATGGAGGACGGCCACACAATCTTTGATTACAACGTGGGTTTGAACGACATAGTGCAGCTGCTTGTTAGACAGGCCGCGCCCCCTGCTGCTGTCCTCAAAAGCAAGGACAAAGAGGCCGAGCTGTCTGACTCTGACTCTGGCTGTAGCTCGGCGCAGAGTGAGTCGGACAAGAGCTCCACCCACGGGGAGGCCGAGGTGCAGGCAGCTGGCACCTCCACCCAAACCGACTTTCCAGACCTGGTCGACCCCGGCTTTGGCTGTTACAAGGTAAACACAGGGCGGATCTCTAAAAGCCCTAGTATTTGCTGAACTGGTATCATTTGATGGGGTGAAATTATGCTTTTAACTTAAAATCAAAAATGTTATTTGCGTTAATATTTTGGAGTTCTTGAATTGGGGTTGAATATAATAGCTAGTCTTAATTTAAAGTTTGCAAAACACAAGTTAAACATTTGTTTAATATTGACTTTGTGTAATTTCCCCCCCAGATTAACGAGTTTGTTGATGCCAGAGACTTGAACATGGGTGCCTGGTTTGAGGCCCAAATTGTGAACGTTACAAAGACATCTGGAGAGGAGGGCTCTGACACTAAACCCAGCGAAGAGGAAGTTATTCACTACCATGTCAAATATGAAGAGTGAGCATTTTATCAAGTATTTTATATTTAAAGATCGGATGGATATGTCATGCCTCACTGGTGACTGTTACCCTCCACAAACATGTGTTCATGTGGAACTTATTGCCGTTTAGTAAAGAGGTGGACCAATGGGGGGGAAAAGATTGGCCATGTCCCAATTATCTCTCCTTCCTCCCAAAAGGTGCACTTGTTCACTTCCCTTTACTGATTTTTAAAGGAAATGACTGGTATAAGAAATATTGTGATACTCTCACTAGCCCAGGTCTTCACCCATCTAATGCTTTTAGATTTTGTGTGACGTGAACGAGTGCACACTTCACAGGCCTCGACATTAACTCTTGTCTGGGACATTTAAAAAAAAATATATATATATTTGTTGGATGACATGATAGATTTAAGTAGTACAAATGGACAAGTACATTTTTAAAATAAAAAAACAAGTTAATCATTGCACAATATCAAACAATTACTTATATCAGAATTGGATCAGAGAGCCAACATTGGAATAATATTCAAATCTGTTTTTCATGTAGGCCTACATGTATAAAAAATAAAGCCCACGGGACAAATTGTAGGTGATATGCAAATTGTCAAAACCAATGCAGACGTGAGGGAGGCGCTGGGAAATGGAGTCTAACTTTAATGAGACTTTTTAAATTACACTAATAGGTCATGTTTCACAAATCTAATGCAGGTTAATTTACATTAATGTCTGAAGGCTTGATTCAGTCGACATACGGTTCGTTCAGATTATATGGACAGCGCCTGTTGCACATCACCCTGCGTGGAGGCGATCAGCATTTTGAAATGATTTAATTGTTTCAACTTAATTTTGTCATTTTATAAAGCATGTCTTACCTTGTTTCAAAGTAGCCTAGTCAAAATACAACTAAAAGTGTTGAGGGAATTATTTTAAAAACACTTTAATATGCCATTGAAACCAGCATTTTCCACATGTTCTAGTGGTTTTCAAATCAACTTTATTGTGTTGTCCAGCAGGCAAGCCATAATCCTAGTTATATCAGTAACCCATGCTAGTTGATGCATCTTTAGATCTCTTAATTTCTAATAAATATTTCCATCTCACGTGAAACTGCTGTATTTTGAAACATGCTTGAATATGTAAAGAAGCTAATGGGGAGGGTATAGCCTACATTTGTCTGATTCTCTAAAAATATAGTAATGCATTTTATTTTGTAAGTGCTTCTTTGCGTCATACAACGGTGTAAAAAAGGTGTTACAGACTTTGTTGTATAAAAAAAATTGGACACGTTTAAAGGACTAGTGGTTAAAAAAGTTAATGTCAAGCCCTGCTTCAGGGGACAAAAGATACTATTGGGATGCACCCATTTCTTTTTGACCACATGCTGCCAATACCACAGTGTACCACTCGGTTTCTGTATCTGTTGCAGAACACCTTGTTCCTAGTGGGGCTTCGACATTCATTTCTTTCCTGATAAGTCTATGCAAAAATATATATATAATTCCATAACACGACAATTGGCAAACGAATTACAAATATTTGTGCTTGATAATTTGTACATTACCATGCCACATTGTTTTGCCTGCCAGTGTGTAAAAACCAGAGGAACATTTGAAATTAACGATTTGTATTACTCCAATGTGCCCCCGGCAGTCAAGTCCCTCAGAATTCAAACACTACTTTGAGCTGCTTCTGTTCTTTCAGATATGTCAATCAGCTTACAAAAGCCCCATTTGTGTAGGAAGCACCTGCCGTGTGCATCTGAGCTGAATACTGACACTGCCTCTGTGTGGTCTCTCTAGCTACCCAGAGAATGGTGTGGTGCCGCTGCATTCCAAGGATGTGCGCCCGCGTGCCCGCACTGTCTACCAGTGGCACCAGCTAGAAGTGGGCATGGTGGTCATGGTCAACTTCAACCCCGACGAACCCAAGGAGCGCGGCTACTGGTACGATGCCCAGATCCAGAGGAAGAGGGAGACACGCACCCTGCATGAGATCTACACCAAAATACTGCTCGGGTAATAATTGGTCCAGTTCATCTCTGCTTTAATAAGCAAAAAGAGAGTACATTGTCTCTCATAGAATAATTCAATAGTGTGTTTCTATTGATTACTTGTTATATATTATCTACACGGTATAGATTGCACTTTTTTATTATGTTGATGCCATAGTTTTCCATTGGCATTTTGTTTGCACAGTAGTACCATGACAGGTATCCTAAGAGCTTGTGTTTTATTTCAGGGATGCCGGTGACTCCCTGAACGACTGTAGGATCATGTTCTTGACTGAAATTTACAAAATCGAGGAGCCTGGAGCATTGGATGGATCTGGAGTGGGATCTGACAGTCCATTGAAAAGTAAGTTGGAGCTGTTTAGCTGGATTTCATCGGGTGTCTTCACTAGAAAGCAAACGCAACAAAACTATATATTTTTATTTATTTAACTAGGCAAGTCAGTTAAGAGCAAATAAATATTTACAGTGACGGCCTAGGAACAGTGGGTTAACTGCCTTGTTCAGGGGCAGAAGGACAGATTTTTACCTTGTCAGCTCGGGGATTCGATCTAGCAACCTTTCGGTTAGCGCGTTGGGCCAGTAACCCACTAGGCTACCTGCCGCCCCTTTAATGGACCTACCTGGATTTGTCCAATAGTTTGTTTCTGTTTTGCTACTGTGCCAAATGTTTTGCACCAGAATCTGACTGAATCCACGTACACAGTAGGATAGTTATTATGCAGCGGTCTAAGGCACTGCATCTCAGTGCTGGAGGCATCACTACAGACCGTGGTTCGATTCCAGGCTGAATCACAACTGGCTGTGATTGGGAGTCCCATAGGGCGGTGCACAATTGGCCCAGCGTTGTCTTTGTCAATAAGAATTTGTTGTTAACTGACTTGCCTAGTTAAATAAAAGAATCCAGTTCAAGAGTTATATTTATAAAGTAACACAATAACGAGGCTATATACAGGGGGTACTGGTACCGAGTCAATGTGTGGTGGTATAGGTTAGTTGAGGTAATTTGTACATGTAGGTAGGGGTAAAGTGACTATGCATGGATAATAAGTAGTAGCAGTGTACAAAATCTAAGGGGGAGTGTCAATGTAAATAGTCCGGGTGACCATTTGATTAATTGTTCAGCAGTCTTGTGGCTTGGGGGTAGAAGCTGTTAAGGAGCCTTTTGGTCCTAGACTTGGCTCTCCGGTTCCGCTTGCTGTGTGGTAGCAGAGAGAACATTCTGACTTGGGTGACTGGAGTCTTTGACAATTTTTTGGGCCTTCTTCTGACACCCCCTAGTATATAGGTCCTGAATGGCAGGAAGATTGGACCAGTGATGTACTGAGCCGTACGCACTGCCCTCTGTAGCGCCTTACACCATGCACAAACCAGACGCGCTGCGAGAAATACATTTACACACGTTTTCAATCATTGCACCCACACTGCTCGCGCGCGCCAACGAGCGTCTGTGCTGCCAGGCGCTAAAATAGGAGTTGATTCTATTTGTGACATAGAATGCACTGCAAGTCCTGCCTCTCCCATCTTCTCATTGGTTTTTAGGAACATATACCCACGTGGGTGATTGAAGATTAACTGAGGTCGGTTGTGGTAATGCACCTTATTATGAAAGTTAGTTGCCATATAAAGTCCAAGAAAAAGAAGCCTGGAAGGAGGAGAGATGACTAGAAACAATTTGGATGACTTTTATGTATGGATTAATTGTCGGAGTAGAGGACCTGGTGTTACGGTTGGATGCTGAGCAGTTGTCATACCAGGCGGTGATGCAACTGGTCAGGATGCGCTCAATGGTGCAGCTGTAGATCTTTTTGAGAATCTGGTGACCCATGCCAAATCTTTTCACTCTCCTGAGGGGGAAAGGGTGATGTCGGCTCCTTTTCCTGTTGTCCACGATCATCTACTTTGTCTTGCTCACATTGAGGGAGAGGTTGTTGTCCTTGCACCACACGACCAGGTCTCTGACCTCCTCCCTGTAGGCTGACTCGTCGTTGTCTGTGATCAGGCTTACCACTGTTGTCGTCAGCAAACTTAATGGTGGTGTTGGAGTTGTTTGGCAACGCAGTCGTGGGTGAACAGGGAGTACAGGAGGGGATTAAGTACACACCCCTGGGGGGCCCCTGTGTTGAGGATCAACGTGGCGGATGTGTTGCTGCCTATCCTTACCACCTGGGGGAGGCCTGTCAGGAAGTCCAGGATCCAGTTGCAGAGGGAGGTGTTTAGTCCCAGGGTCCTTAGCTTAGTCATGAGCTTTGTATGCACTGTGGTGTTGAATGCTGAGCTGTAGTCAATGAACAGCATTCTCACATAGTTATTCCTTTTGTCCAGGTGGGAAAGGGAGATTGTTATCTGTTGGGGTGGTATGTGGATCTCCGGTTTCTGTAATGATGGTGTTGTGAGCCATGTCCAGCCTTTCAAAGCACTTCATGGCTACTGATGTGAGTGCTATGGGGCGCTAGTCAATTAGGCAGGTTAACTTCTCCTTCTTGGGCACAGGGACTATTGTGGTCTGCTTGAAACATGTTGGTATTAGACTTGGACAAGGAGAGGTGGAAAATGTCAGTGAAGACACTTGCCAGTTGGTCTGCGCATGCTTTGAGTACACGTCCTGGTAATCCATATGGCCCCGCGGCTTTGAATGTTGACGGTCTTGCTCACATCGGCTACCGAGACTGTTATCACAGTCATCCAGAACAGCTGGTGCTCATGTATGCTTCAGTGTTGCTTGCCTCAAACAAGCATAAAAGGCATTTAGCTCGTCTGGTAGGCTTGCGTCAATGGGCAGCTCGTGGCTGGGTTTCCCTTTGTAATCTGTAATAGTTTGCAAGCCTTGCCACATCCAACAAGCATCAGAGCCGGTGTTGAAGGATTCAATCTTAGTCCTGTATTGACACTTTGCCTGTTTTATGGGTCATCTAGTTCTGGATTAGTGTCATGCTCCTTGAAAGCGGCAGCTCTAGCCTTTAGCTCGGTGCGGATGTTCCCTGTAACCCATGGCTTCTGGTTGGAATATGTACGTACGGTCACTGTTGGGACGTCGTCGTCGCCGTATTCATTGATGAAGCCGGTGACTGAGGTGGTATACTCTTCAAAGTCATTGGATGAATCCCGTAACATATTCCAGTATGTGCTAGCAAAATGGTCCTGTAGTGTAGCATCCGCATCATCTGACCGCTTCTGTATTGAGCGAGTCACTGGTACTTCCTGCTTTAGTCTTTGCTTGTAAGCAGGAATCGGGCGGATAGAATTATGCTCCGGTTTGCCAAATGGAGTGTGATGGAGAGCTTGTATGCGTCTCTGTGTTTAGAGTGAAGGTGGTCTAGGATTTTCTTTTCCCTGGTTGCACATGTGACTTGCAGGTAGCAATGAGGTAAAAAGGATTTAAGTTTGCCTGCATTAAAGTCCCCAGCCACTAGGAGCGCTGCTTCTGGATGATAATTTTATTTTTGTTTGCTTATGGCCTCATACAACTTGTTGAGTGCAGTCTTAGTGCTAGCATCGGTTTGTGGTGGTAAATAGACGGCTACGAATAATATGAGAACTCTCTTGGTCGATAGTGTTGTCTGCAACTTATCATGAGGTACTCTACCTTTGGCGAGCAATACCTTGAGGCTTCTTTAATATTAGACATGGCACACCAGCTGTTATTGACAAATAGACACACACCCCCGCCCCTCGTCTTACCAGACGTAGCTGGTCTGTCCTGCTGATGCATGGAAAACTGTATATTATTAGCCAACTGTATTATCCGTGTCGTCGTTCAGCCACGACTCAGTGAAAGATAAGATATTAGTTTGTCTCGTTGGTAGGATAGTCTTAATTGTAGATTGTTCTGTTTTTTTCCCAATGATTGCAAGTTGGCCAAAAGTAGAGACGGTAGTCGAGGTTTACCCATTAGTCTCTGAATTCTCACAAGGCACCACGGACCCCTTTTTCTCCATCTTCACGCGAATGATGTGGATTTGGGCCTGGTCACGAAAGCAGTACAGCCTTTGCGTCTCACTCGTTAAATAAAAATATATTTTTCCTGTTCGAGGTGAGTAATCGCTGTTCTGATATTAGAAGCTCTTTTTGATCATAAGAGATGGTAGCAGCAACATTAGGTACAAAATAAGTTATGAACAATGCGGGGGGGGGAAACAATACAGCAGTTGGTTAGGAGCCCGTAAAACAGCAGCTATCCCTTCCATTACTCATACTCTCACTAATATCAATGCAAATTGAAGTATCAACACATTTTATACACTGATGTAAATAATTGACTTGCACTCAATACACAGATGCAGACAGCGCAGTAGTTTCTATTTTGTCACAAACGGCCTACGTGTTTAGTCTGTTCTCGTGTAGGGTCCGTGCATTTATCAGCCCGGTTTTCATGAAGGATGAGGGTGCATGTAAAGCACATGCAGAGTTGCAAATGTTCTGCAGGCTGAAATCAGGTTTTAGTTCAACGTTGGAGGCAGATGTTAGAAAACGACATACACATACTATTGTTACCATAGAGACTGGGATTAATCTTGACATATTTCGCGATCCAGCACAAGATTCATTTTTAGTTATGATGGCTACACAAATCAATATCTTCTTATAGTTTTTTACAAAGTGCTGCCTGAGCATATTTAGTTTGCTTGTGTGGATTCATCCAAAACACTGGTTGTAACTGGAATTTTCAGGCAAACTAAAAAAGGAGAGCAGTCGAAAAGAAGAACCCAGTTTAATACTAGAATTTAGGGAAATGCCTTCAGAAGCATAGAAAATATCTCACTGGCCTCTTGGAGAAGGACTTTTATAGTCTAATACAGGGCTCTCTAACCCTGTTCCTGGAGAGCTACAGTCCTGTAGGTTTTCACTCCAACCATTATCAAGCCAACCTGATTTATAATAATTACCTGGTTTATAAGCTGAATCATGTTAGTTACAACTGGGGTTGGAGCAAAAACCTACAGGAGGGTAACTCCAGGAACAGGGTTGGAGAGCCCTGGTCTAATCAGACGGTATCAAATGTTCTCTAAACATCAGCCTGAGAGGCTTGTACGAAGTACAAACATTAGACTGTGATTTTGCCAGCTGCTACAGAATCACATTGTTCATAATGTCATCAATACTATAATATTCAGTGTGTCCTTGTGCCTTCAGTAGCTGACGTCAATCACTATCAAATGATATGAGAACAACCCATAACATTCAGTATCAAGTGTCGTGACCATCAACCAACACGCATCAGTGTCACAAACAGAACACTGGAAATCATGTGTGTTGCAGAAAGGGAAAACGTGTGGATATGCTAAGCATTGTGTGAATTACTCTTAACTTAATATGAACTTTATTCATCTTAAATATTCCCAGTACACACATGCATCTCCTACTGAAGTGTTTACAGTACTCATCTTAATGTTTACACAGTCAAAGGGCTGACATTGTCTTCGCTCCTGTTTTTACTCCAGGGTCAAACGGACCCGAGTGCAAACACTGCAAAGATGACCTCAAAAAGAACTGCCGCTGGTGCAACTGCCACATGTGCGGTGTGAAGCAGGACCCTGACAAGCAGCTGCTGTGTGACGAGTGTGACATGGCCTTCCACATCTACTGCCTTAACCCCCCGCTGACCAGCCTCCCCGACGATGACGACTGGTAAGTATGCTACAGTACTGATGTCTGTGCTGGCAGTCTGTTTGTCTGGCCAGTACCCCCTTCTAGAGCTGCTTATGTGACTGTCTTAGTCATGCACTTGAAGCATGTTTCTAAATGGAGTTTGATGTGATTTCAAGCTGTTTATTTGGCCAATTTGAATTGAGTATTATTCATTAGTTTCTTTCTACCGTGAGCTGTACTGTCCAAATTACTTGAAGAAAAAAGTCTCTGCACAGAGAACACCCACGGGTGCTAGTGTTGCTCCCCCTGGTCTCATATTTGTGCTACAGTGAAGTGTGGTCTGTTACCTCTGCATTGGGGGAGTTGTCTTCTCTCCTACATGTATTCAGCAGACCAGAACAACGTTCCACATGCCCATATTAACACTACACGAGCCATGCAGTGGCTTTATACTGCATTTATTTTGGATGTCCTGTTCCCTGCTTGCTTTAACCTCTGTATTTATCTAGGTATTGTCCCGAGTGCCGCAACGATGCCAGTGAAGTGGTCTTAGCAGGAGAGAAACTCAAGGACAGCAAGAAGAAATCCAAGATGGCGTCCGCTAGCTCAACCAGCCAGAGAGACTGGGGAAAGGTAAGCGCATTGAGGAATGTTAATGGGTGGATCTACCTCTTAGTGAAATAGCAGAGGTATAATGATGGGTCCTGAGACATCATACACCCAGTTACCCTTCTGAGCTTTTTGTTGTTAGTTTAGTAAACTGTGTATACCCAAGTGTTTTTACACGACATCTTCTCCTATCAGGGCATGGCTTGTGTCGGCCGCAGCAAGCAGTGCACTATCGTGCCCTCAAACCACTACGGCCCAGTACCTGGCGTCCCCGTTGGAAGTATTTGGAAGTTCAGGGTCCAGGTGAGTCACTTCTGTTTGCAACAGGCTGAAGAGGAAAGTCATAACTGCAGTATTATTATTTTTGTATAATATACCCAAAAACATTGTCATTTTAATTTGACGATGTCAAAAGGAGTCTTGTGGGTGGATTTGATTGAATGAACCCCTTAGTGTTTGTTGTAATGGCTGTCGGTCCTGGTAGGTTGTTCTCTGACATTAAACACTGTGTACAGGTGAGTGAGTCTGGTTGTCACAGGCCACATGTAGCTGGGATCCACGGGAGGAGCAACGATGGATCTTACTCCCTAGTGCTGGCAGGGGGTTATGAAGACGACCAGGTACATAAGCTCTCTTCCATATTTTTCCTTTACTACATGTGCCCATAATGTACATAGTTAAAAAGTAAATGGAAGATTAAGTCTGACTAGATGTAACGGAATGTTGTGAACACCTTAAGCATGAGAAGTCACTGTGCAAATTCTGGTTTTCAATTGGTTCCCAGGATAATGGCAACGAGTTCACCTACACCGGCTCAGGAGGACGAGACCTGTCTGGCAACAAGAGGACAGCTGAACAGTCGTGTGATCAGAAGCTCACCAATATGAACAGGTAAGTCTGCACAGAGAACACCCACTGGTGCTGGTATACCTCCCCTGGTCTCCATATCTGTGCTACAGTGAAGTGTGTTCTTGTTACCTCTTCTCCTACATGTATTCATCAGACCAGCACAACTTTCCCCATGCCACTATTAACGCTACGTGTGTGATAGTGGCTTGAATGAGGTTGAAATGGGTGGACGCTTGGGCTTATTTGCTTTTTATGTCTATGCCTCTTGAGCTTTAGGTTGACTGTTTTTAACAATCATGACCTGTTCTAACAATTCACCTTTTATTGTATTCAGTATAATTCAAAATTATTCAAGTAGGACATCTTATTTGCTGTTTAAACTGTCTGTAAAGTATTGGCATGGATTATTCACTGCCATCCACAATTTGTTTATCATTTGAATGACCCAATCCTCATTTGCCTGTGTGACCCAGAGCTCTGGCTCTGAACTGCAACGCGTCGGTGAACGAGAAGGACGGGGCTGAGGCCAAAGACTGGAAGGCAGGCAAGCCGGTCAGGGTGGTGCGCAGCTCCAAGGGCCGCAAGCATAGCAAGTTCAGCCCCGAAGACGGCAACAGATACGACGGTATCTACAAGGTGGGAATGCCCAGGCGTGAAATGGGGATGTTGATTCTGAAATAAATTTCAATATGAAAATACTGTGTATTGTTACACCCTTAGCAATTCACAAGCCTGCTTCCTTTGTCTTGTCCTGTGGTTCCATGTTGACTCAACAATTCCCTCATCTCTTCCAGGTGGTGAAATACTGGCCAGAGAAGGGCAAGTCCGGCTTCCTGGTCTGGAGGTACCTGCTCAAACGAAACGACTACGAGCCAGCGCCATGGACCCGGGATGGCAAGGAACGCATCAAGAAACTGGGACTCACAATGCAGGTAGAGGCACGGATTATCCTGTTAACTGCAGCTCAGGCACTCTATGCCTTTCTATAACTCGTTTTGATGAGTCTACATCCTTTTAATATTTTGTAGTATCCTGAGGGCTATCTGGAGGCCCAGGCTGCCAAGGAGAAGGAAAAGGAGAACAAGGAGAAGGAAAATGAGGTGACTGAAACACCCACCAAAGGGAAGCGGAAGAGAAAGTCTCAGTGTAATGGTGGGTACTTCTTCAAAGTAGCTGCAGAATTAGCTTTAGCCACACAAAATACATTGGTAGCATTCAGATTTCCAACAGAATACAGGTGCAAATGGTTAATGAACACTATTCTCACTTTTACAATCATGAGTGGTATTGACCGTGGAGTAAGTTCTAAATGGGTGTCCATCTCTTTTCTCCCAACCTTCTGTGTCCATGTGCTACCTGAGTAATCCTTCTAACCCCCCCCCCCCTTAAAAGAGTTAGATGCACTATTGTAAAGTGGTTGTTCCACTGGATATCATAAGGTGAATGCACCAATTTGTAAGTCGCTCTGGATAAGAGCGTCTGCTAAATGACTTAAATGTAAATGTACCTCTCCTAACCTATTTTGTAGCTGAAGAGAAGTTGTCACCAGCCAAGGGAACTCCCAAGAAGATGAAAGTTGAGGCTTATAAACTGACCAAAGAACAGAAGGCTTGGATCAAGGGTGACGAGTCCAACAGGAAGCTGTGGGGTGAAGCCATGGAGTCTCTGGCCCTTGGCCCGGTAAGAAAGTTCTCGTCAGATTTCACACCATTGGAATTAATTTATTTACCCTTTACTTATCCAGATTGGATGTTATTTTTTCTCAGTGAGACTAATGCAAAGCCAATCACTTTTGATATGACCATCTGAAGCTTTTTAACCAGGCAAGCATTGATGTTAATGCTGGATCTTTTGATTGTCATCATCACTGGTGGTGTACTGAGCATTGTCTTTACGTTATGTCCATTGAAGGGCTGATAGAAAGCATTAGGATGTGTAAAATGACTTGGTTTTGCAGCTTCTCCTTTTCCATGTCATTCTCCTCACCATGGCTTTGGATACTAGGTACTTAACAGTTTACTTTTGCTTTTCCAGAAATTCCTGAACAAAGTTGAGGAAGTCTTCTCATGTATATGCTGCCAGGAAGTGGTCTTTCAACCTATCACCACCGAGTGCCAACACAATGTCTGCAGGGTAAGTTGATCTTCTTTGCTAGCCTTGACATTTTGCCTTTCTGTCCATTTTGAGAGCAAGAAAAATAGACAAGAGATTGAAAGTTGCACTTTTCCTTTTTATAGGAATGCCTTCAGCGGTCTTTCAAGGCAGAGGTGTACTCATGCCCGGCATGTAGGCACGATCTGGGGAAAAACAACCCAATGACTGTCAACAATCCCCTCCAAGCCATTCTCAACCAGTTCTTCCCAGGATACAGCAGTGGACGGTGATAACTTGTTCCACATGCTTGACCAGCATGGAGACAACATGAACTATGAGGGAAGTTAAGCATTTCAGTAAAGACAAAAATAATTACTTTTCCTAATATATTTTACAAATGTAACACTGTCTGTTTGGCGAAATGCCACCCCCTCTTCTCTGGTCCTATTTGTCATTAACTGTAGTTGATGTAATTAAACTGCCTTGATCAAATGTATCTGTAACCTTAATGTTATTCTGTTAACAATGCATTTTAACTTGAACTGCCAAAATTAATACACAAGTCTAATTCCTTCAAGCACATGTGGTTTTAAGATGACTATGATGTGTATACTTTGCGGAATCTTTTGTTAGAGCAGATGGACATGTTAATCAATTGTATACACTTATATTTAGGAAACACTCCCTTATTGAATGTATTTTATATTCTAAGTTTGATGTCCAATAGAACTGTCCGTAACTCATGTATTTCTTAAGCGAAGCACAACTGATAAATCTGTTAGCGACCCCATTTAAACAATTTATTGTGTCGGTATGGATTTGATATTGGAACCCCCATCGCCCCCAAGTTATTTTTTTTAAACGTTTTATAGAAATTACTTCATGGTGGATGTGAGGGTCATTTCAGTAACAAACGTACTCGTTGTTTTGTGTGTACTCTTTACAAAAGTTTTTTAACATTTCTTTTCCCATGTGTAATCTGATGGAGTTAGTGAACATTTGATTTCAATTTGAGGGGAGCAGATTTACTCACCAGAAATCTATACCTTTCATTAATCTATAAAATTATTGATTTTTGTTGCAATTTGTCATAATTATCCCTTTTAATTGTAAAATGTATGTCACCTTAATCCTTTAACTGCTGTCGAAGCACACTGTTTCTGAACAAGCCCAAAGATGTCATGCGTAACCTTTGTACTGTTGTGCACAATTCCTGTTTAGGTGTCCCACAAAATGCTTTTGATTCAAGGCAGGGCTATAGAACACTTAAACACCTAGCTCTGTTAAACTTTTTTCTCTGGTGGTTCAACAGGAAATATTTAAGACCCAGAATTGAAATTTTGCTCAGTTTTATATTTTTGCTTGTTCTTCTCCAATATTGCAAATGAATGCCAGTGGCTGCAGATGTTAGTAATACCTCAAATTTTACAATTTGCATAAACTGGAAATGTATATTTTCTAAAATTGTATATTTTTAGAATTGTTTTTTGATATGTAGTATTAGAAGTTGCTTGCACATGTTTTTACAAAGTGCAGAATTTTCCAATAAACCTTTTTATAAAATTGCAAATTTTAAATGTTACTTTCTCGCTAACAAAAGATGTAATGGTGCCTTTTTGTCCTAGGTGTCAGTTTAATGACCACAGTATTGTGAAAAATAAAATGTGTAGATAATTCTGTGTCCATTTTAGAACTGCATTTGAAACACTACTAAATCGACTCCAGCCACACTAGTCATAGACTTTCCTCTCTGCTACTGCACGGCAAGCGGTACCGGAGCGCCAAGTCTTGGTCTGAGGCTTCTAAACGGCTTGTACCCCCAACCATAAAACTCCTGACCGTCTAATCAAACGGCTACCCAGACTATTTGCACTGCCCCCTCCCGCTGCTACTCTTATCTACATGTACATATTGCCTCAACTAACCGGTGCCACTGCACATTGACACTACCGATATTCAGTGAGACTATTTATATATAATTGTTATTTTACTGCTGCTCGTTAATCAAATCAAATGTATTTATAAAGCCCTTCTTACATCAGCTGATGTCACAAAGTGCTGTACAGAAACCCAGCCTGAAACCCCAAACGGCAAGCAATGCAGGTGTAGAAGCACGGTGGCTAGGAAAAATTTCCTAGAAACGCCAGAACCTAGGAAGAAACCTAGAGAGGAACCAGGCTATGAGGGGTGGCCAGTCCTCTTCTGGCTGTGCCTGGTGGAGATTATAACAGAACATGTTCAAATGTTCATAATGTTCAAATGTTTGACCAGCATGGTCAAATAATAATAATCACAGTAGTTGTCGAGGGTTTGTTACCTTTGCTTATTCGTATTTTTTTTTTAAACAATTTTATTAAACTACATTGTTGGTTAGGGGCTCGTAAGTAAGCATTAAACTGTACGGTCTACACCTGTATTCGGCGCATGTAACTAATACAATTTGAAATCATAGCTAATATACTGCCGCCCCATGTTACATTTTTCTGGGCAAGCATTGCCTGATATCCATGTTATTGGTTTTGGTTGTAAGAACATTTACACGTATTTCTTTGTTGCAAAGGATACTGCACTGTTTCTAAGAACATGGCTACATTTGGATCAACAGAACATTCCTTAAAATAAAAAAACAGTTCCGAGGAATTCTGTAGTACAAGTTTCCATTTTGTTACCATTTTGGTGGTTTCCACTAGTTACCACAGCCACAAAGTCAAAATTTGCTATAGTAAAAAATGAAAACAATTTGCTTGTTGGTTTTTGTAATTTAAGTGTTAGGCATACGGTTAGCATTGTGTTCAAGTTTATGGTTAAAATTAGGTTTGCAATCAGATATTAGGAAAATAGATTGTAGAAAGAGGCGGGGTTTATGACTTTGTGGCTGGGGTAACTAGTGACGACCCATCTCGGTACCATTTTCGTTTTGATATCGTAAAATGACGCTTCCTGGAGGTTAACCTTTTTCGCAACCGGAATATGTGCTGCCCAGTTCGTTCTGCCTTATTGGTTCATATAGCAATCTATCAACGAGGTCATCCAAACAAATCCACAGAATGTATCCAGTGAATGCCTACAAACCTAGTCTGGCCAATCACTGAGCTAAAACTCGTGAGGGAGGCGTGAGGCCTAGCTCTCCTGTGTGCAACCAGCTAGCTAAAGCTCTAAAAGATAATCGATCGTGTGTGGATTTTATAAAACGAGAAACATCGATTGAGAAAAATAAAGAAAAGGAACATATTTTGCTGCAGGAGGTAATGTTGAATGATTTGCTTATTTTTGGGGGCTCAAGTGCACCTAGATACACGTGTTATTTCCGATGTGATCAAAAACAGTTGTAGCTAGCTAGTTAGCCAGCGAAGGTGCCTGTTTTGTTGACTTGTATGGAATGGGGGAAGGCAGCCTGTGAGCGGAGTACTGGCTGTCAAAATTCGAATGAACTCCCAAAACGGCCATTCTCGACAGTAGAAATTGGTGTTTGCTTACAACTATTATACAACTATTACTAACTAGCTACGTGCTTTGCTAGGGCGAGCCTAGGAACATAACATAACATTTCGTTACGTTTCTAGGCGCGAGCTAACTAACTTAGCTAGTTTTAATTGCATACATCGGACACCCATATAACTAGCATGCATTGCTGACATAAGTGACACTAACGTTACACAATCGTTTTTTGATCGATCCATAGTATGCACTATTTTCCTATCTTAGTAGCTACTGTTAATTATGAATATCGAGTTTGCTTGCTAGCTGCCTGTGTCACGACGGTCAGCGTACGCTTGCACGCGAACTATTAACTTACTGTATGTAACGTTACTGTAACTAGTTTAGCTGCGAAACACTTTTCGTTACCTAAGTTACTTTTTCGTAGCAGGTTTGGAAAATTTACGGAGCAGGTTAGGATACTGAGGTTAAGGTTGGGGAAATGGTTAGCGAAAATGCTGTCCTAACCTGCTCCGAAAATCACTTTGTGCTTGCTAACATTACCTTGAAATACTTGCTAGCTAACGTATGCTACAAATGCCTGGAGCGTTATTCCTGTGAGTTTACAGTTTAGTAATTTAGCAGACACCCTTATCCAGAGTGATTTACAGTAGTGTGTGCATACATTTTCCTATTTGCTGGTACTAGTCCCCAGTGGGAATCGAACCCACAACCCTGACGTTACAAGTGCCATGTTCTACCAACTGAGTCACACGGTGAATAGCTAGTGGGATAAATGTGCCAGTTTTATCAGTGTACTAATACAATTGCTAGTTTCAGTATGTGTAGCTAGTTGGCTAGCTAGTCAGATACTGGCTAAGTTCCCCTGTCTGTGTTTTTGACAAAGCCAGTTGTATACTGTCTACGTGCGTCCTGCCATAGCTTCATGTATCACTCAGAAACGTGTATGAAAGAGTGAATTTAAGAACACACTGATTACTCATTGTTTCACCTCTCCAAGTGTCTTTAAACTAAGTAAAATACGTTAAGAATAAAATGCTAAAATGTAGGTAATAAAATCAGTGTGTGAAGAACTGACAGGATAGAAAAGTGTTTTTGATATTGGATTTTAAATGTTTTTCTAATAACTTTAGGTATTATATTAGTACCAGTCAAAAGTTTGGACACACTTACTCATTCCAGGGTTTTTACTATTTTCTACATTGTAAAATAATAGTGAAGACATCAAAACTATGAAATAACACATGGAATAAAAATTCAATATATTTTAGATTCTTCAAAGTAGCCACCCTTTGCTAGCTTTGCACACTCTTGGCATTCTCTCAACCAGATCATGAGGTAGTCACCTGGAATGCATTTCAATTAACAGATGTGCCTTGTTAAAAGTACATTTGTGGAATTTTTTTCCTTAATGCATTTGGGCCAATCAGTTGTGTTGTGACAAGGTAGGGGTGGTATACAGAAGATAGCCCTATTTGGTGAAAGACCAAGTCCATTTTATGGCAAGAACAGCTCAAATAAGTAAAGGGAAACAACAGTCCACAATTACTTTAAGACATGAAGGTCAGTCAATCTGGAAAATTTCAAGAACTTTGAAAGTATCTTCAAGTGCAGTCGCAAAAACCATCAAGCTCTATGATGAAACTGGCTCTCATGAGGACCACCACAGGAAAGGAAGACAGAGTTACCTCTGCTGCAGAGGATAAGTTCATTAGTTACCAGCTTCAGAAATTGCACAGTTAAATTGCGGTCCATATAAATGCTTCAGAGTTCAAGTAACAGACACACCTCAACATCAACTGTTCAGAGTAGACTACGTGAAGCAGACCTTCATGGTCAAATTGCTGCAAAGAAACCACTACCAAATGACACCAATAAGGAGAGACTTGCTTTGGCCAAGAAACACGAGCAATGGACATTTAGACCGGTGGGAATCTGTCCTTTTGGTTTGGGATTTTTGATTCCAACCGCCATGTCTTTGAGACGCAGAGTAGGTGAACGGATGCTCTCTGCATATGTAGTCACCACCGTGAAGCATGGAGGAGGGGGTGTGATGGTGTGCTTTGCTGGTGACATTGTTGCCGACTTATTTAGAATTCAAAGCACAGTTAACCAGCATGACTACCACAGCATTCTGCAGCGCGATATGCCATCCCATCTGGTTTGCGCTAAGTGGGACCATCATTTGTTTTTCAACAGGACAATGACCCAACACGCCTCCAGGCTGTGTAATGGCTATTTGACCAAGAAGGAGAGATGGAATGCTGCATCAGATGACCTGGCCTCCACAATCACCTGACCTCAACCCAATTGAGGTGGTTTGGGATGAGTTGGACCACAGATTGAAGGAAAAGCAGCCAACAAGTGCTCATTATATCTGGGAACTCCTTCAAGACTGTTGGAAAAGGTTTCCAGGTGAAGCTGGTTGAGAGAATGCCAAGAGTGTGATAAGCTGTCAAAGTTAGTGTGGCTATTTTGAAGAATCTAAAATCAAAAATATATTTTGATTTGTTTAACAGTTTTATTGGTTACTACATGATTCCATGTGTTATTTCATCGTTTGATGTCTTAACTATTATTCTACCATGTAGAAAATTGTAAAAATAAAGGAAAACCCTTGAATGAGTTGGTGTGTACAAACTTTTGACTGGTACTGTATATCTACAGTAATAAGACAGGTCCTGCTCCTGTTGCCAGTTTGAGTCTTTAATAGCCTACTGATTAGGGCCCGGCGGGAACCAGAATTTGTCATACCGTCCTTCTCTCATCTCTGGATTTACGGTATTACAGGCTTATTACACAAGGGTCGCAAAAACAGCTAATAAACCCATTGGGTGTCTACCAGAAGGCTAACAAAATTAGCATACGTAATATCGAATTTCCGCGGAGGCTGCTAGCTAAAACTGCCAATGAGCGTAAACGAAAATAAACAAAATTAAGGTAGCCAATCCAACTCGTAAAGTTATACATGTATAGGAAAGAGCTACCGAAATGTCATTTTTGGTGAATTTGGACATTTTACAAGCGAATGTGAACGAGAGACATTGTGCAAATGAACAAAGTTTTGGCGCATGCTTCTCTGAAGGAAGAACTGTACTGTCTCTGAAGCAGCATGTGTACACGTTGTGCCTGTGTGGAGTCGCTAGGGCAATGGGCCTGCCTGCTCTGTTAGAAGAGAGGAAATAAACGCAAGGAAATCAAACAGTGGCAGATGTACACAACTCATCCAACGGGCATTAATTTCGCAAACTCCTCAAAGCGAACACTATATGATACCCGTCACATTCATTCAGATGCTTAGATAACTATCAAGTTAAACTTAAGGGTCGCGTTAATGCAGAAATATTTGTTTTTCACGCATTAAAAAAAGTTTAAAATTCATAATAAATAACTTGCTGCGTTTGGAAGCGCAGCTCTAAGATGCTTCTTGTAATTTCTGTTCGTCATCAGACTAATTTCATGCTTCAGTTGCATTTCTCCACTCGGATGCACATTCACAAACAGGCATTCAATCAGCAGACCGCGCTCTGACTGAAGTGTAGCTACTTTTCTCTTGTACCTTTCTTGGTGTAGCCAGCCTACTTTTCTCTGGTAAAATTAAAGATAACCTTTTTAACAACAACAAAAACGTTAGGACATGTAGCTGGCTACATTCTTTCTATGATAAACATGAAAAATATGATGGCCATGCAAAAACATTGCACGCTTATTTACTCTGTGTGGCTACCAACCATATAGCGTTGCACTTCTGTTATCTGATGAAAATTAAGCAATTTTCTGCCTATTGTTTTGCATTAATGTATTTTATATGAAGGAAAACTATAGTTGCACGTCCCTGAATAATTTTTATTGAAGCAAAAAACAGTTGACTTTCAATATAAAACGCGACCCATGTCAATACACCGCTGGACTCTGTTCCCGCTGTGTCCCTTTGTGCTATTTGCAAACAAACACGTGACTGGCTCAACCGTTCTGGAGAACTACCGCAAGCTTCATAATGTGACAAGTGAAATGAAGAACGCGATCCGTTTTATGTCCTAACGTGTTGCACAAGATTAGTGCATGCATTCATACTGAACAAAAATATAAACGCAACAATTTCAAAGATTTTACTGATTTGGTACATAAGGAAATCCAGTCATTTGCAAAACAAATCATTAGGCCCTAATCTATGTATTTCACTTGCCTGGGAATACAGATATGCATCTGTTTGTCACAGACAGCTTTTGCCTCATGCAGCGTTACACATCTCCTTTGCATGAGTTAATTAGTCAGTTGGTTGTGGAATGTTGTCCCACTCCTCTTCAATGGCTGTGTGAAGTTGCTGGATATTGTCAGGAACTGGAATATGCTGACGTCCACGTTGATAGAAAAGATCCCGAACATGCTCAATGGGCGACATGTCTGCTGTGTATGCGGGCCATTTGAATAACTGGTACATTTTCGTCTTCCAGGAGTTGTATACAGATCCTTGCGACATGGGGCCGTGCATTATCATGCTGAAACATGAGGTGATGTGGGCGGATGAATGGCACGACAATGGGCCTCATGATCTTGTCACGGTATCTCTGTGCATTCAAATTGGCATAGATAAAATGCAACTGTGTTCATTGCACGTAGCGTATGCCTGCGTATACCTTACCACCACCGCCAACATGGGGCACGCTGTTCACAACGTTGACATCCGTAAACCGCTTGCCCACACGACGCCATACACGTGGTCTGCGGTTGTGAGGCGGGTTGGATGTACTGCCAAATTCACTAAAACATGGTAAATAAATGAACATTAAATTCTCATTCTCTGGCAACAGCTCTGGTTGAGATGCCTGCAGTCAGCATGCCAATTGTATACTCCCTCAACTTGAGATATCTGTGGCATTGTGTTGTGTAACAAAACTGCACATTTTAGAGTGGCCTTTTATTGTCCCCAGAACAAGGCACACCTGTGTAATGATGATGCTGTTTAATCAGCATCTTGATATGCCACACCTGTTAGGTTGTTGGCAAATACTCACTAACAGGGATGTAAATACATTTGTGCACAGAATTTGAAAGAAATACACTTTGTGTGTATGGAACATGTCTGCCATCTGTTTATTTCAGCTCATGTAACATGGGACCAACACTTTACATGATGCGTTTTATATATTTTTCCAGTATAGTTGATTTTATTTAAACACATAGCGTCTGTCTATATATGGCAAAATACACGTTTAAAAATTTCGACCAATTGTTTCGTCGATAGAACAGATTGCTCTCGGTCGACCTATACTTTTTTGTTGTTGTCTGGGACAGCCCTAGTCATGAGCCCGTTAAACAGCCTCCATTACATTAATAATGCAACGTGTTTAGTGACAACCGATGGAGTTGAAAATGCGATGGATTTTTTTTTTTTTGCACCCCGTCATCACACACAAACGTATCAGCAACAAGTCAATTTGATGGAAACTCATCTCTGGTTGAAAAATGATTTTTTATTTTTTTAAGCGGCTTTTAGAATATTCACATAAATCTGTCACCAAGGACAGAAAGCTACTGATTGTTATTTCCCGCCAAGAAGATCATACAAAATTATTGCCTGAACGTCTCAATACCTTTTCTGATGCATTTCAAAAACCATACTTCCTTCAGTTTGAAATGCTTTTAAATGTACTGTCAGGCTGATTTGTAATAAACGGAAACATTTGCCGTTTGGCAACCCGTGCCCTAGTCACTGTTACCTAGGGTGGGGTTTTCAAGACTAGATACATATGAACCCAGGTCTGTTGGTGCCTTATTGGGCTCCCGAGTGGCACAGCGGTCTAAGGCACAGCATCTCAGTGCAAGGTTTGTCACTACAGTCCCTGGTTAGAATCCATGCTGTATCACATCCAGCCGTGATTGACAGTCCCATAGGGCGGCGCACAATTGGCCCAGCGTTGTCGGGGTAGGCTGTCATTGTAAATAAAAATGTGTTCTTAACTGACTTGCCTGGTTAAATAAAGGTAAAAAATAAATTAAAATTTATTTTTTTATTCTATTCGCTGTCTTTTCTTTCTATTTCCAGATCCACCTGCCACCATGTCGCTGGAAGGACCAGACATGGGCAAAGATCCTGCACCAGACATATCCCCAGAACTAGCTGCAGATTCCGCTCCAGCCCCAGAATTAGCCCCTGAGCTAACACCAGATACAGCCCCAGAACTAGCTGCAGATTCAGCTCCAGTCCCAGTAATGAATCCAACTTGTAAGATCATGACCTTCCGGCCCACCATGGAGGAATTCAAGGACTTTGCCAAATACATTGCCTACATGGAGACTCAAGGAGCACACCGCGCAGGCCTGGCGAAGGTACACACACATCAGGACAGTTTAGTTTAAATGGCCTAACACTAATAATTCAGCCTTGTATTGTTATTGCCTCTCCATCTCACTTGGTCACGGTTGTCTCTCTTTTTTCCCCTTTCTTTCACTTTCACTCTCGCCCCCTCACATCCTCTCTCACTCACTTACTTTCACATTCCCTCCCTCCCTCCTGCCCTTCTTGCAGGTGATTCCCCCTAAGGGCTGGAAGCCACGGAAGTCATATGACGTCATTGAGGAGATGACGATCCCTGCTCCCATCATGCAGGTGGTGACGGGCCAGTCAGGCCTCTTTACCCAGTACAACATCCAGAAGAAGTCCATGACTGTGGGGGAGTACCGCCAACTGGCCAACAGCAGAAAGTAGGGCCTCACATCACCCAGCTACCAGACATTCTACACCCATTGAGACCCATTCAGAATAATGCAGAAGATACATTACTGTTATGATCAGAGACTGTTTTTTTTCACAGTGAAAACTAAAGAATAATTTATGCTTTTGGTAGTAAAAAAAAAAAGTTTTATATAAAATGTTTTCTTTCCCAATCACAGCAATTTAGGTTACCACAGTTATGAAGAGTTGAGACCATTACAAATGACACACAGTACGATTGTGAACCTTTGATTTATCACTTTTCCATTGATATTATTGGGTTGCCTTTGTTCTCGCCTGTTTCACTGCCTTTCCCATTTAGTATCCGTCTGGTGAACTATAGACCTCTCTACTCTCCCCTCCACTCCCAGGTACTGTACCCCCCGACACAAGGACTTTGACGACCTGGAGAGGAAGTACTGGAAGAACCTCACCTTTGTGTCTCCAATCTACGGGGCTGACGTCAGCGGCTCCATCTATGACTCTGTAAGTCAGCCCAGGAACAAGCCTTGCTTATTAGACATGCAGACCTGCGAACATGCATGCATTTTGCGTACCAAATATGCAATTCTCTGGCCATGAATGCAGGTACGAGATCCGAGTTAAAAGTACGCAGAAATTAAAATGGGCTTATATATATATATTTTTTTAAATAAAAAATAAATCCACTGAGAATCTAATCATGATTCTCGAGCTGCAACACACAGACATGTACAGAGTTTGTGTCAACGGACATGGAGGTTAATATGTAATTATTCGACGAGCTACCCCATGTCTGCCCCTCCTGTTTGTTGTGATGCTGAGTTTGCCCACTGTCAGCTGTAGGTCAACACATGGACAAATCCCTTTTCGACTCAGTGTGTTGTGCAAAGGTAAACACTAATTGTTTCAAGTTAATGTTAGGGAACATAAGATGAACGTTCAGTGGGCTCTAAAATGCCAGCAGTTCACTCGCATTTCCTAGTGAAAGAAATGAAATGTAAATATGAAAAATAACTGGTCGTGTTTGTGCGAGTGTGATATACATTTAATTTCGCATCCATTAGTTGTATTTTCCACTTAACATTACGAGGATCATGCAACCAGATTAACTGTAATTATTATCCACGTCACAAAAAGCATTACAAAAGTATAATAAAAAAATAGATATGAACGTCTTGGCATTAAATGGGGTCGGGAGTTTAGAAGACGGAGCGGTTAATGAATGAGTGTCCGGTATTAGCTATAGAGGCAATGCTTCTAAAATGCCTTTGCACCAATTCTATAATGCCATCAAACTCAAAAACAGCGCACAAGCGTGCGGGGGAGGGGAGAGAACCCCAATCGAGTTGAATCTCCAATTTCCCGCACGCGTCTGGTACTCTTAAAAAGTTGGACAGGGTTGGCAGGTCTGCACATGGATCGTGAACATGAGTAACAACGTGTTTCTTATGGGACAAGTTCAAATAGTGCTTACCTCGCTGTTACTGTTTTCTTCTGTTTCACGCCTTCTGAACACGACCCTGGCTTCGCTATACAGTGCATTCGGAAAGTATTCAGACCCCTTAACTTTTTCCACGTTTTGTTACGTTACTGTCTTATTATAAAATTGATTAAATAGTTTTTTTTCGCCACTCATCAATCTACACACAATACCCCATAATGACAAAGCAAAAAGTTTTTTTGTTGTTGAAATGTTTGCAAGTATTCAGACTCTTTTTACTCAGTACTTTGTTGAAGCACCTTTGGCAGCGATTAGAGTCTTCTTGGGTATGATGCTACCAACTTGTCACACCTGTATTTGGAGAGCTTCTCACATACTCCTCTGCAGATCCTCTCAAGCTCTGTCTGGTTGGATGGGGAGCGTCGCTGCACAGCTATTTTCAGGTCTCTCCAGAGATGTTCGATCAGGTTCAAGTCCGGACTCTGGCTGGGCCACTCATGGACATTCAGAGACTTGTCCCGAAGCCACTCCTGCGTTGTCTTGGCTGTGTTCTTCGGGTCGTTGTCTTGTTGGAAGGTGAACCTTCGCCCCAGTCAGGTCCTGAGCGCTCTGTAGCAGGTTTTCATCAAGGATTTAAATTTTTTATTTATTTAACTAGGCAAGTCAGTTAACAAATTCTTATTTCAAAGATGGCCTAGGAACAGTGGGTTAACTGCCTTTTTCAGGGGCAGAACAACACATTTGTACCTTGTCAGCTCGGGGATTCGATCTTGCAACCTTTCAGTTACTACTCCAACACTCTAACCACTAGGCTACCCTGCCGGATCTCTCAGTACTTTGCTCCGTTCATCTTTCCCTCAATCCTGACTAGTCTCCCCTTCCCTGCCACTGAAAAACATCCCCACAGCCTGATGCTGCCACCACCATGCTTCACCATAGGGATGGTGCCAGATTTCCTCCAGAGATGACACTTGGCATTCAGGCCAAAAAGTTCAATCTTGCTTTCATCAGACCAGAGAATCTTGTTTCTCATGGTCTGAGAGTCCTTTAGGTGCCTTTTGGCAAACTCCAAGCGAGCTGTCATGTGCCTCTTACTGAGCAGTGTCTTCCACTCTATTATAAAGTCTTGCTTGGTGGAATGCTGCAGAGATGGTTGTCTTTCTGGAAGGTTCTCCGATCTCCACAGAGGAGCTCTGTCAGTGACCATCGGGTTCTTGGTCACCTCCCTGACCCAGGCCCATCTCCCCCGATTGCTCAGTTTGGCCGGGCGCCCAGCTCTAGGAAGAGTCTTGGTGGTTCCAAACTTCTTCCATTTAAGAATGATGGAGGCCACTGTGTTCTTGGGGACCTTCAATGCTGCAGAAATGTTTTGGTACCCTTCCCCAGATCTGTGGCTCGACACATTCCTATCTCAGAGCTCTACGGACAATTCCTTCGACCTGATGGCTTGGTTTTTGCTCTGACACGCACTGTCAACTGTGGGACCTTATATAGACCGCTGTGTGTCTTTCCAAATAATTTCCAATCAATTGAATTTACCACAAGTGGACTCCAATGAAGTTGTAGAAACATCTCAAGTACGATCAATGGAAACAGGATGCTGAGCTCAATGTTGAGTCTCTTTAGCAAATGGTCTGACTACGTATGTATAGAAAGAATGTTTTCCGTTTTTTATTTTTACTAAATTAGCAAAAAATTCTAAACCTGTTATCGGTTCGTCATTATGGGGTATTGTGTGTAGATGGAGGACATTTTGTATTTAATCCATTTTAGAATAAGGCTGTAACGTAACCAAATTTGGAAAAAGGGAAGTGGTCTGAATACTTAACAAATGCACTGTAGTTAGAAATGGTGTGGAATTACTAAGTACCCGACAGTAACACCTGTTGAAGTTTTAATAAAAAAATACCAGCTGAAATATCATGTCTTTATGTGATGTGGCCTTGATACCATCTGGTGGTGAACATGTATTACTACATGGCCTTGAACATCAATGGCAATCTTAGTCCTCATAGTAGTATAGCTATGTTATTCACTGGTATAAGACTAGCTGAAGTACAATTGTGACAAACAAACAGTTCAACTCCATGTCTATAGGCATGACTTTTTTTCTTTCAATTTATTTGGTAAATGTAGCCAATATGCTTTAATTGGGTCGCCGTGTTCACCCCCCCTCTGTCTGTGTGTTACCAGGAGATCAGTGAGTGGAATATCGGCCACCTGAACACGCTGCTGGACATGGTGGAGCAGGAGTGTGGCATCGTGATCGAGGGGGTGAACACGCCCTACCTGTACTTTGGCATGTGGAAGACCACCTTTGCCTGGCACACAGAGGACATGGATCTCTACAGTATCAACTACCTCCACTTTGGAGAGCCCAAGTCCTGGTCAGTGGCTAGATTTGTCTTTTTAGTTCTCTGTCTCTCTTTCTCTCTCACACTTTCTCTCTCTCACTGTCTCACTATCTCTGCTCATTTCAAAATATACATAAAATTACTTCTGTAGGTCATTTAGCACTTGTTTTGGGGGATTTCAATACATTCCTCATGGTTCTCTATTTTATGTGACAGTTTTTGCTGCAATTGCATCTACATAAAAAAAAATGGCAAGCCGAAATCACTCCTTGATTTCAGGATCTGGACAGGCTTTCGGCAGCTGCTTCTCCTAGCATCTATCATCTACATGTGTAAAGCTGAAAGTGAGTTAAGGAGACTGTCCATGTACTTAAACAGGTGGCCACTGGAGGACGGTCTAGACTAAAGGTCGACCGATTATGATTTTTCAACGCCGATACCGATTATTGGAGGACCAAAAAAAGCCGATACCGATTAATCGGCCGAATTAAAAATAAATAATGACAATTACAACAATACTGAATGAACACTTATTTTAACTTAATATAATACATCAATAAAATTAATTTAGCCTCAAATAAATAATAAAACATGTTTGGTTTAAATAATGCAAAAATAAAGTGTTGGAGAAGAAAGTAAAAGTGCAATATGTGCCATGTAAAAAAGCTCACGTTTTAAGTTCTTTGCTCAGAACATGATAACATATGAAAGCTGGTGGTGCCTTTTAACATGAGTCTTCAATATTTCCAGGTAAGAAGTTTTAGGTTGTAGTTATTATAGGACTATTTCCCTCTATACCATTTGTATTTCATATACCTTTGACTATTGGATGTTCTTATAGGCACATTAGTATTGCCAGTGTAACAGTATAGCTACCGTCCCTCTCCTCGCCCCTACCTGGGCTCGAACCAGGAACACATCGACAACAGCCACCATCGAAGCATCTTTACCCATCGCTCCACAAAAGCCAAGGCCCTTGCAGAGCAAGGGGAACAACTACTCCAAGTCTCAGAGCGAGTGACGTCACCGATTGAAACGCTATTAGCGCGCACCCCGCTAACTAGCTAGCCATTTCACATCGGTTACACCTGCCTAATCTCGGGAGTTGATAGGCTTGAAGTCATAAACAGCTCAATGCTTGAAGCACAGCGAAGAGCTGCTGAAAAACACACGAAAGTGCTGTTTGAATGAATGCTTACGAGCCTGCTGCTGCCTACCATTGCTCAGTCAGACTGCTCTATCAAATATCAAATCATAGACTTAATTATAACATAATAACACACAGAAATACGAGCCTTTGGTCATTAATATGGTCGAATCCGGAAACTATCATTTCGAAAACAAAAAGTTTATTCTTTCAGTGAAATACGGAACCGTTCCGTATTTTATCTAACGGGTGGCATCCCTAAGTCTAAATATTGCTGTTACATTGTACAACCATCAATGTTATGTCAGAATTATGTACAATTCTTGCGAATTAATTGCGGTCTTTGTTAGGAATAAATGGACTTCCCACAGTTCACAACGAGCCAGGTGGCCCAAACTGCTGCATATACCCTGTCTGCTTGCACGGAACGCAAGAGAAGTGACACAATTTCCCTAATTATAAGAAATTCATGTTAGCAGGCAATATTAACTAAATATGCAGGTTTAAAAAATATATAATTGTGTATTGATTTTAAAGAAAGGCATTGATGTTTTTGGTTAGGTTTGGTGCAACGACAGTGCTAAATCATCACCCGTTTGGCGAAGTAGGCTGTGATTCGATGAGAAATTAACAGGCACCGCATCGATTATATGCAACGCAGGACACGCTAGATAAACTAGTAATATCATCAACCATGTGTAGTTAACTAGTGATTATGTGAAGATTGATTGTTTTTTATAAGTTTAATGCTAGCTAGCAACTTACCGTGGCTTCTTGCTGCCCTCGTGTAACAGGTAGTCAGCCTGCCACGCAGGCTCCTCGTGGAGTGCAATGTAAGGCAGGTGGTTAGAGCGTTGCACTAGTAACCGGAAGGTTGCAAAAACGAATCCCCGAGCTGACAAGGTAAAAAATCTGTCGTTCTGCCCCTGAAAAAGCCAGTTAACCCACCGTTCCTAGGCCGTCATTGAAAATAAGAATGTGTTGTTAAATAAAGGTGTAAAAAAAAAAAACGGTGTCCAAAAATACCGATTTCCGATTGTTATGAAAACTTGAAATTGGCCCTAATTAATAGATCATTCAGTCTAGACCGATGGTCACCAACCTTTTTTGAGTCAAGGTCGCTTTCTGAGTCAAAATGCAAACTGAGATCTACCACTACGATTTTATTTTAAAAACATGACTTAAAAACGTATGTGTGTGTGTGTGTAACTGTAATCTAATTCACTTCCAAATTTCAATATAGATCTGTGCAATATCCATATCTCAAGAGATCCATATTGTGTGCACTATTTTGAAACGCCACTCGGCCGTGAGTAAAGTCCAGTTTTATAGTGTTCGCTGTTTGTCGTCTCTCTCCCCATCTCCTCTTGCAGTCCCACACCTATGTGTATTTTCTGTGAATATGAGTGTGTCTGTGTCCTACAAGCCATTTTAAATTGTCCAGGGCCAACCATCCCATCATTCGTCGCTAGGTAGCAGTAGTACTCTTCAAACACCTCTCCCCCGTCGTTTTCTTATTCCTCTTGTAATACGACCCCCCCCCCCCCCCCGTCGTCGAGCCTCTCTATTCCCAAAGCCTTCACTCGGCATCCAATTCTATTTCTTAACGTTTATAGCTCTCCCAACACTGAATCACATAAAGAGCCTCAATTTGTCAACACATCTCCATCATTTTCTTCAACCATTTCACTTGGAAGCGAATAGGAAAAGCAGCACTACTGCATAGGCCCAGCAGTATCACACACTCAAGGAGTTCATCCCAAATGGCACCCTATTCCCTATATAGTGCACTACTTTAGACCAGAGCCCTATGGGCCATATATAGGGAACAGGGTGCCATTTGGGACGTAGGCTTAAACTAACAGCCACTCCTGGCTAAATGAGTCACACGGCGGCAAGGTAATGGTGGTAGATAAGGGTATCGACAGAACGCTAATGGAGGGAGACGCTTTGTCAAAGTATCAGTAACGGCGGTGACCTTACCTGGCGTCCTTGGGGTCAGCTAGTATAGGTGTCCGGAGCAGTGCCCGTCATCTTTAAGCTGTGTCTGCGAGGTGAGAGCACGTGTGTGTGTTTCTCTCTCTCACGCTCTCTCGCCTTCAATCTCTCCATGGTCTCGCTGGGTGACTAATTCCCACTCCGCAATCAGAGAAGGATTGATCTTCTATTGTTATTTTAACCTGTAGGTTCTCACTCCAACCCTGTTCATGGAGAGCTACCTTCCTGTAGGTTTTAACTCCAACCCTGTTCCTGGAGAGCTACCTTCCTGTAGGTTTTCACTCCAACCCTGTTCCTGGAGAGCTACCTTCCTGTAGGTTCTCACTCCAACCCTGTTCATGGAGAGTTACCGTCCTGTAGGGTTTCACTCCAACCCTGTTCCTGGAGAGCTACCTTCCTGTAGGTTCTCACTCCAACCCTGTTCCTGGAGAGCTACCTTCCTGTAGGGTTTCACTCCAACCCTAATCTAGCACACCTGATTCTAATAATTAGCTGGTTGATGAACTGAACCAGGTTAGTTACAACTGGGGTTGGAGTGAAAACCTACAGGAGGGTAGCTCTCCAGGGTTGGAGTGAGAACCTACAGGAGGGTAGCTCTCCAGGAACTGGGTTGGAGTGAGAACCTACAGGAGGGTAAGCACTCCAGGAACAGGGTTGGAGAGCCTTGGTCTAAGCTATATGTTTTATTGGTGGATAAAAGTCTGCAAATATGGCTGTAGTCATACACATAACACATTTCCCAGGAAACAAGTTTGTATTTTCCCCCATCTCCCCTCCATTAGAACTAGAAAACACTCCAGCCAGAACAGGCTTGATTTCTAAAATACTTGTCTTATGATACAGTAGCCTACTAAAGCAAAAGTTTTCATGTGAAGATATCCTATCCTTTTGTTGCTGGTGCTGTCATTTGACAAGTAGAAATGGCCATTTATAATGTAGGGAGTAGAGGGAGGTTTTCATGGTGGAATGAGAACAAGGGGCTCTGAACTGAGCCAGGCCTCACTTGCTGTGCTCATTACTGCACAGGCAGGCTTTTCTCTTTCTCTCACTGCTGGCTACCTCTACCTCTTCCTATCCTTTTCTCTCTCACTGCTGGCTACCTCTACCTCTTCCCATCCTTTTCTCTCTCTCTGCTGGCTACCTCTACCTCTTCCCATCCTTTTCTCTCTCTCTCTGCTGGCTACCTCTACCTCTTCCCATCCTTTTCTCTCTCTCTCTGCTGGCTACCTCTACCTCTTCCCATCCTTTTCTCTCTCTCTCTGCTGGCTACCTCTACCTCTTCCCATCCTTTTCTCTCTCTCTCTGCTGGCTACCTCTACCTCTTCCCATCCTTTTCTCTCTCTCTCTGCTGGCTACCTCTTGCTTTCTGTTTTTGTTTCTTTCTCTTTGTTGATTTGCTCTGTCCCTTCCTCCTCACTCCCTTGGAAGTCCCCTGCACCATACCTTTTCAGCTCAGAGGGAACCATTCTATTTTTCTTTATTTTCCTCCTCTCATTTAGTCTCTCCCCTCCCGTTCCTTTTAAACCTCACTCAGTGGGTGGCCTGTAGTACCTGCACTGACTCTGAGTGTACCAATCAATACCAGCATCACAGTGTTTGTGTGTACCTGAGCCCTCACTTCCACTCTCCCTATTTGTCTGTCTCTTTGGATTTGTGTGTCTCGGCAAGTGTGTGTGCATTGCATTTGTGAGCGTGTGTGTCTGTGCGTGCGCGCAGTGTCTGTGCGTGTGTGTGTGCGCGTGAGCGGCGCGTGTGAGCGGCGAGCGCGTGTGTGTGAGCGCCGTGTGTGTGTGGTTCGTGTGTATTTAAGAGGGAGAGTAGTGTGTGTGTGTGTGTGTACCTTGTGGTTAGAGCGTTGGGTCAGCAAGGTTGCTGGATCGAATCCCAGAGCTGACAAGGTGAAACTCTATCGTTCTGCCCCCGACCAAGGCAGTTTTTTTATTTTTTATTTATTTAACCTTTATTTAACCAGGTAGGCAAATTGAGAACACGTTCTCATTTACAATTGCGACCTGGCCAAGATAAAGCAAAGCAGTTCGACACATACAACAACACATAGTTACACATGGAGTAAAACAAACATATAGTCAATGATACAGTGAAAAAAAAAAATAAGTCTATATACAATGTGAGCAAGTGAGGTGAGATAAGGGAGGTGAAGGCAAACAAATATATGTATAAATAAATAAAAATATAAAAAGGCCATGGTGGCGAAGTAAATACAACACAGCAAGTAAAATAAAACTTAAAACACTGGAATGGTTGGTTTGCAGTAGAAGAAAGCGCAAAGTAGAGACAGAAATAATGGGGTGCAAAGGAGCAAAATAAATAAATAAATACAGTAGGTAAAGAGGTAGTTGTTTGGGCTAAATTATAGATGGGCTATGTACAGGTGCAGTAATCTATGAGCTGCTCTGACAGCTGGTGCTTAAAGCTAGTGAGGGAGATAAGTGTTTCCAGTTTCAGAGATTTTTGTAGTTCGTTCCAGTCATTGGCAGCAGAGAACTGGAAGGAGAGGCGGCCAAAGGAAGAATTGGTTTTGGGGGTGACCAGAGAGATAAACCTGCTGGAGCGCGTGCTACAGGTAGGTGTTGCTATGGTGACCAGCGAGCTGAGATAAGGGGGGACTTTACCTAGCAGGGTCTTGTAGATGACCTGGAACCAGTGGGTTTGGCGACGAGTATGAAGCGAGGGCCAGCCAACGAGAGTGTACAGGTCGCAGTGGTGGGTAGTATATGGGGCTTTGGTGACAAAACGGATGGCACTGTGATAGACTGCATTCAATTTATTGAGTAGGGTTTTGGAGGCTATTTTGTAAATGACATCACCGAAGTCGAGGATTGGTAGGATGGTCAGTTTTACAAGGGTATGTTTGGCAGCATGAGTGAAGGATGCTTTGTTGCGGAATAGGAAGCCAATTCTAGATTTAACTTTGGATTGGAGATGTTTGATGTGAGTCTGGAAGGAGAGTTTACAGTCTAACCAGACACCTAGGTATTTGTAGTTGTCCACATATTCTAGGTCAGAGCCGTCCAGAGTAGTGATGTTGGACAGGCGGGCAGGTGTAGGCAGCGATCGGTTGAAGAGCATGCATTTAGTTTTACTTGTATTTAAGAGCAATTGGAGGCCACGGAAGGAGAGTTGTATGGCATTGAAGCTCGCCTGGAGGATTGTTAACACAGTGTCAAAAGAAGGGCCAGAAGTATACAGAATAGTGTCGTCTGCGTAGAGGTGGATCAGAGAATCACCAGCAGCAAGAGCGACATCATTGATGTATACAGAGAAGAGAGTCGGTCCAAGAATTGAACCCTGTGGCACCCCCATGGAGACTGCCAGAGGCCCGGACAACAGACCCTCCGATTTGACACACTGAACTCGATCAGAGAAGTAGTTGGTGAACCAGGCGAGGCAATCATTAGAGAAACCAAGGCTGTCGAGTCTGCCGATGTGGTAATTGACAGAGTCAAAAGCCTTGGCCAGGTCAATGAATACGGCTGCACAGTATTGTTTCCTATCGATGGCGGTTAAGATATCGTTTATGACCTTGAGCGTGGCTGAGGTGCACCCATGACCAGCTCTGAAACCAGATTGCATAGCGGAGAAGGTATGGTGGGATTCGAAATGGTCGGTAATCTGTTTGTTGACTTGGCTTTCGAAGACCTTAGAAAGGCAGGGTAGGATAGATATAGGTCTGTAGCTGTTAGGGTCAAGAGTGTCCCCCCCTTTGAAGAGGGGGATAACCGCAGCTGCTTTCCAATCTTTGGGAATCTCAGACGACGCGAAAGAGAGGTTGAAAAGGCTAGTAATAGGGGTGGCAACAATTTCAGCAGATAGTTTTAGAAAGAAAGGGTCCAGATTATCTAGCCCGGCTGATTTGTAAGGGTCCAGATTTTGCAGCTCTTTTAGAACATCAGCTGACTGTATTTGGGAGAAAGAGAAATGGGGAAGGCTTGGGCGAGTAGCAGAGGGGAGGGCAGTGCTGTTGTCCGGGGTAGGGGTAGCCAGGTGGAAAGCATGGCCAGCCGTAGAAAAATGCTTATTGAAATTCTCAATTATAGTGGATTTGTCGGTGGTGACAGTGTTTCCTATCTTCAGAGCAGTTGGAAGCTGGGAGGAGGTGTTCTTATTCTCCATGGACTTTACAGTGTCCCAGAACTTTTTTGAATTTGTGTTGCAGGAAGCAAATTTCTGCTTGAAAAAGCTAGCCTTGGCTTTTCTAACTGCCTGTGTATACTGGTTTCTAGCTTCCCTGAAAAGTTGCATATCACGGGGGCTGTTCGATGCTAATGCAGAACGCCATAGGATGTTTTTCTGTTGGTTAAGGGCAGTCAGGTTAACCTACTGTTCCCCGGGCGCCGAAGACGTGGATGTTGATTAAGGCAGCACCCCTCACCTCAGAGGGGTTGAGTTAAATGCATTCAGTTGTACAACTGACTAGGTATCCCCCTTTCCCTGTGCCTCTGCTCCCCCTGCAGTGTGATGTCACTAGAATCATCAGCTCAGCTCGGTGTGTTCTAACCCTGCTGTATCAAGAGCCATGTCCCGTTAGCCATCGAGCCATGTCCCGTTAGCCATCGAGCCATGTCCCGTTAGCCATCAAGAGCCATGTCCCGTTAGCCATCACTCTACTGCTCTATCAAGAGGCATGTCCCGTTAGCCATCACTCTACTGCTCTATCAAGAGGCATGTCCCGTTAGCCATCACTCTACTGCTCTATCAAGAGGCATGTTCCGTTAGCCATCACTCTACTGCTCTATCAAGAGGCATGTCCCGTTAGCCATCACTCTACTGCTCTATCAAGAGGCATGTCCCGTTAGCCATCACTCTACTGCTCCATCAAGAGGCATGTCCCGTTAGCCATCACTCTACTGCTCTATCAAGAGGCATGTCCCGTTAGCCATTACTCTACTGCTCTATCAAGAGGCATGTCCCGTTAGCCATCACTCTACTGCTCTATCAAGAGGCATGTCCCATTAGCCATCACTCTACTGCTCTATCAAGAGGCATGTCCCGTTAGCCATCACTCTACTGCTCTATCAAGAGGCATGTCCCGTTAGCCATCACTCTACTGCTCTATCAAGAGGCATGTCCCGTTAGCCATCACTCTACTGCTCTATCAAGAGGCATGTCCCGTTAGCCATCACTCTACTGCTCTATCAAGAGGCATGTCCCGTTAGCCATCACTCTACTGCTCTATCAAGAGGCATGTCCCGTTAGCCATCACTCTACTGCTCTATCAAGAGGCATGTCACGTTAGCCATCACTCTACTGCTCTATCAAGAGGCATGTCCCGTTAGCCATCACTCTACTGCTCTATCAAGAGGCATGTCCCGTTAGCCATCACTCTACTGCTCTATCAAGAGGCATGTCCCGTTAGCCATCACTCTACTGCTCTATCAAGAGGCATGTCCCGTTAGCCATCACTCTACTGCTCTATCAAGAGGCATGTCCCGTTAGCCATCACTCTACTGCTCTATCAAGAGGCATGTCCCGTTAGCCATCACTCTACTGCTCTATCAAGAGGCATGTCCCGTTAGCCATCACTCTACTGCTCTATCAAGAGGCATGTCCCGTTAGCCATCACTCTACTGCTCTATCAAGAGGCATGTCCCGTTAGCCATCACTCTACTGCTCTATCAAGAGGCATGTTCCGTTAGCCATCACTCTACTGCTCTATCAAGAGGCATGTCCCGTTAGCCATCACTCTACTGCTCCATCAAGAGGCATGTCCCGTTAGCCATCACTCTACTGCTCCATCAAGAGGCATGTCCCGTTAGCCATTACTCTACTGCTCCATCAAGAGGCATGTCCCGTTAGCCATCACTCTACTGCTCTATCAAGAGGCATGTCCCGTTAGCCATCACTCTACTGCTCTATCAAGAGGCATGTCCCGTTAGCCATCACTCTACTGCTCTATCAAGAGGCATGTCCCGTTAGCCATCACTCTACTGCTCTATCAAGAGGCATGTCCCGTTAGCCATCACTCTACTGCTCTATCAAGAGGCATGTCCCGTTAGCCATCACTCTACTGCTCTATCAAGAGGCATGTCCCGTTAGCCATCACTCTACTGCTCTATCAAGAGGCATGTCCCGTTAGCCATCACTCTACTGCTCTATCAAGAGGCATGTCCCGTTAGCCATCACTCTACTGCTCCATCAAGAGGCATGTCCCGTTAGCCATCACTCTACTGCTCCATCAAGAGGCATGTCCCGTTAGCCATTACTCTACTGCTCCATCAAGAGGCATGTCCCGTTAGCCATCACTCTACTGCTCTATCAAGAGGCATGTCCCGTTAGCCATCACTCTACTGCTCTATCAAGAGGCATGTCCCGTTAGCCATCACTCTACTGCTCTATCAAGAGGCATGTCCCGTTAGCCATCACTCTACTGCTCTATCAAGAGGCATGTCCCGTTAGCCATCACTCTACTGCTCTATCAAGAGGCATGTCCCGTTAGCCATCACTCTACTGCTCTATCAAGAGGCATGTTCCGTTAGCCATCACTCTACTGCTCTATCAAGAGGCATGTCCCGTTAGCCATCACTCTACTGCTCTATCAAGAGGCATGTCCCGTTAGCCATCACTCTACTGCTCTATCAAGAGGCATGTTCCGTTAGCCATCACTCTACTGCTCTATCAAGAGGCATGTCCCGTTAGCCATCACTCTACTGCTCTATCAAGAGGCATGTCCCGTTAGCCATCACTCTACTGCTCTATCAAGAGGCATGTCCCGTTAGCCATCACTCTACTGCTCTATCAAGAGGCATGTCCCGTTAGCCATCACTCTACTGCTCTATCAAGAGGCATGTCCCGTTAGCCATCACTCTACTGCTCTATCAAGAGGCATGTCCCGTTAGCCATCACTCTACTGCTCTATCAAGAGGCATGTCCCGTTAGCCATCACTCTACTGCTCTATCAAGAGGCATGTTACATTAGCCATCACTCTACTGCTCTATCAAGAGGCATGTCCCGTTAGCCATCACTCTACTAAAAGACCCATCCTTTAGTTTACTGGCTGTCTTGTTCTTTTAGAAATCTGCTTTCATTTTTAGAATGTAGCCTTTCCAAAGCCCTAATGCCTGGGCACTTAAACAGAGAAGTGACGTCCCAAAGGGCACCCTATTCTCTATTCAGTGCACTACTTTTGACCTGAGTTGTGGTCTAAAGTAGGTCAATACCTAGGAAATAGGGTGTGATTTGAGACGAATCCAGAGCCTCTCCATGGTATAATGGAGTAGGGTTGTCATGCTTCGGTTGCTTCCTTTTTGATTCAGAAGTCTCCCCTCTCAAGATATCTTTCAATCCCCTATTCTTCTCCCTTTCCCTCTTACATATGCCCCTGTGAGGAAAAGTAATCTTCCCTTGTCACTCGTTAAAAGTACATTTACTCACTTGGATGCACCCCTCAACTGTTTAACCGTGAATGTGTGGGGAGAACATTCAAACAGTGTACACACACACACACTTCTTCCCCTGCTTTTTTTGTGGAAATTGAATCATTTTCACTTTTGGGGTAATTACAGTATGTTAAACTATGTGCAAGGAGCTGTTACCCCCCCTGTGCAGCCACTGTGAAATTAACTCCATTCCCCTCCAACTCTGCTGCCATCTGTCATTACCCCCCCCCCCCCAAATAATCTGTTGTCAGATGCTGTAAACATCGCCCGGTGGTTTGCAGAGAGTAAGAGAAACTGCTGAAAATGAACATCTTAAAATTGCATTGACTCCATTTATTATGCAGAGTGAGAGTCCATTATGGATTCATTGTTCACTTAATTTTATAGATTTATCAGGTATTAGATGACGCTTGCTGTTTTTGTGTCTCTTCCGGAAGGAAAGAGATGTCAGTGCCACCAGTATTGTTGCATTGGAAGTGTTTTATGAATGAAGACAATTGGCAATTGCCTGATCAATTATATTGATGTCAATGGATGTTTTCCGTCCGCTTGCATTGTGAATCTGAAACCTTTTAATGAAGGCCTTGACCTTGTACGTTTCCCAAAGATCCTCTTTTAGCACTAAGGTTATCTTGGTAGGCCATTGACGAACGATCATCTTAAAGTTAAAATGGTTGTGTTTTTTGGGGGGGGGGAAACCAAAACCAGGAGACCAAGACCAGGAGAGAATAGAGAGATGATATGACCAGTCTTGTCTGTTAAACTACTGTGTGTTATTGATCTACATCTTGAAGACTGCGTTGACACGCAACACCACTAGCCTATGTGTTACACATCAATTGGCTGTGTAGATCAACAAAACCTAGATGAATTGAGCAGCCGTGAACAACCGTATTAAAACACTGATGTACTGTGATTCATTTAGAGTTTATTTAACAGGATATTGATTTGGGATATTAAACGTTTTCATGACTTTGGTTCCCTTGGTAACCCTGCTGTGTCGCAAGTTAGTTTAGGGTCAAATTCCAAGTGTCGCTTACACAATTCTATATGTCCTTTACCATATTCTCCCTACTCTAAGCCATTCACAAGCACCCCATTTTTTTTTTATATCAGAGCCATAGATATGAACATTTAGTTAAAGTTTTTTTATTTTTTATTTTTATTTTTAACCTTTATTTAACTAGGCAAGTCAGTGAAGAACATTCTTATTTACAATGACGGCCTACACCGGCCAAACCCAGACGACACTGGGCCAATTGTGCGCCGCCCTATGGGACTCCCAATCACAGCCAGATGTGATGAAGCCTGGATTCGAACCAGAGACTGCATTGACGCCTCTTACACTGAGATGCAGTGCCTTAGTGGCGCAGCGGTCTAAGTATGTAACTAGCATCTCAGAATAGGATGGCTGATCTAGGATCAGTTCCCCCCCCAGATTTCCATTCAATCTTATTAATTTTGATCTAAAAGGTGAAACTGATGGTCAGTCAGCACTCATTCTGACACGTTGGCTACATACGGCCCTGGTCAACATGACAAAATCGCATTTGATGCTATGCCAATAGAGCTGGTAGTTCAAATCTAATTTTGCGCTGAATACAACAGGTGTAGACTTTAAAATGCTTACTTACGAACCCTTTCCCAACAATACTGAGTTAAAAAGTAAGAAAATAATATCAAAAAAGGAAACGGTAACACAATTAAACAACAATGAGACTATATACACAAGGAGTACCGGTACAGAGTCAATGGGCAGGGGTACGAGGTAGTTGAGGCAATATGTAGGGGGGGGGGGTAAAAGTGACTAGGTAATCAGGATAAATAATAAACCGAGTAGCAGCAGCGTATGTGAAGCGTGTGACAGAACTGTGTGTGAGCGTATGTTATGTCTTCAGAAAGTATTCACACCCCTTTGACTTTTTCCACATTTTGTTGTGTTACAGCCTGAATTCTTTTAAATGGAGTAAATGTAGATGTTTTGTCACTGGCTTACACACAATACCCCATAATGTCAGAGGAATTATTGTTGTAATTTATTTTTGAGTCAAGTATTCAACCCCTTTGTTATGACAAGCCTAAATAAGTTCAGGAGTAAACATGTGCTTAACAAGTCACATAATATATTGCATGGACTCACTCTGTGTGTAATAATATTGTTTAACATGATTTTTTTTAAATGACTACATCATCCCTGTACCCCACACATACAATTGTCGAGCGGTGAATTTCAAACACAGGTTTAACCACAAAGACCAGGGAGGTTTTCCATTGCCTTGCAAAGAAGGGCACCTATTGGTAGATGGGTAAAAAATATTAAAAGCAGACATTGAATATCCCGTTGAGCATGGTGAAGTTATTAATTACACTTTGGATGGTGTATCAATACACCCAGACACAACAAAGCTACAGGCGTCCTTCCTGACTCAGTTGCCGGAGAGGAAGGAAACCGCTCAGGAATTTCACCATGAGGACAATGATGACTTTAAACCAGTTACAGAGTTTAATGGCTATGATAGGAGAACTGAGGATGTATTACCAACATTGTAGTTCCTCCACAATACTAACCTAAATGACAGCTTGAAAAGAAGGAATCCTGTACAGAATACACATTTCAAAACATGCATCCTGTTTGCAACAAGGCACTAAAGTAATACTGCAAAAAAATATGGCAGAGCAATTCACTTTTTGTCCTGAATAGAAAGTATTATGTTTGGGACAAATCCAACTGTACACATCACTGAGTATCACTTTCCATATTTTCAAGCATAGTGGTGGCTGCATCATGTTATGGGGATGCTTGTAATCGTTGAGGAGTGAGGATTAAAAAGGAAAAAATAGAAACGGAATACACAAGCAAAGGCAAAATCCTGGGAGATGAATTCACCTTTCAGCAAGACAATAACCTAAAATTCAAGGCCACATCTACACTGGAGTTGCTTACCAAGAAGACAGTGAATGTTCCTGAGTGGACGATTTACAGTTTTGACTTAAATCTGCTGGAAAATCTAGAGCAAGACATGAAAATGGTTGTCTAGCAATGTTTGACAGAGCTGGAAGAATTTTGAAAAGAATGAGTTAATGTTGCACAATCCAGATGTGGAAAGCTCTTAGAGACTTACCCAGAAAGACTCACTGTTGTTATCGCTGCCAAAGGTTCTTCTACAAAGTATTGACTCAGGGGTGTGAATAGTTATGTAAATTTGATTTCTGTATTTAATTAATAATGCATTTCTAAAAACATGTTTTCATTTTGTCATTATGGGATATTGTGTGTAGATGAAATAATAATTTTAATACATTTTGAATGCAGGTATGAATACTTTCTGAAGGCACTGTATGTGTGTGTTGGAGTGTCAATGTAGTAGTGATGCACGGGTTGACTCCTAACCTGCAGTCCCCACGGTTATGCAACACTCACTACAGAGTCCCAAACTGCCTCTGAAAGAAACATCAGCACACAAACTGTTTGTCAGGAGCTTCATGAAATGGGTTTTCTTGGACGAGCAGCCGTACACAAGCCTAAGATCACCATGTGCAATGCCAAGCGTCGGCTGGAGCGGTGTAAAGCTGGCCGCCGTTGGACTCTGGAGCAGTGAAAACATTCTCTGGAGTGATGAATCACGCTTCACCATCTGGCAGTCTGACGGACAAATCTGGGTTTAGGCAGATGCCCGGAGAATGCTACCTGCCCCAATGCATAGTGCCAACTGTAAAGTTTGGTGGATGAGGAATAATGGTCTGGGGCTGTTTTTCATGATTCGGGCAAAGCCCCTTAGTTCCAGTGAGGGGAAATCTTAATGCTACAGCATACAATGACATTCTAGATGATTGTGGCAACAGTTTGGGGAAGGCCCTTTCCTGTTTCAGCATGACAATGCTCCTGTGCACAAAGCGAGGTCCATACAGAAATGGTTTGTCGAGATCAGTGTGGTAGAACTTGACTGGCCTGCACAGAGCCCTGACCTCAACCCCACTGAACACCTTTGGGATGAATTGGAACGCCGACTGCGAGCCAGGCCTAATCGCCCAACGTCAGTGCTAGACCTCACTAATGCTCATGGCTGAATGGAAGCAAGTGCCCACAGAAATACTCCAACATCAAGTGGAAAGCCTTCCCAGAAGAGTGGATGCTGTTATAGTAGCAAAGGCAGGACTAAATCCATATTAATGCCCGACGAACAGGTGTCCACATACTTTTGATCATGTATATTTGAAGGGGTCTCCACATACTTTTGTATTTATAGTTTATTTTATTATATTTTTATTTTTTATTTCACCTTTATTTAACCAGGTAGGCTAGTTGAGAACAAGTTCTCATTTACAACTGCAACCTGGCCAAGAATAAAGCAAAGCAGTTCGACACATACAACAACACAGAGTTAAACATGGAGTAAAACAAACATACAGTCAATAATACAGTAGAAAAAATCTATATACAGTGTGTGCAAATGTAAGATAAGGGAGGTAAGGCAATAAATAGGCCATAGTGGCTAAGTAATTACACTATACCAATTAAACACTGGAGTGATTGAGGTGCAGAAGAATGTGCAAGTAGAGATACTGGGGTGCAAAGGAGCAAGATAAATAAATAAATACAGTATGGGGATGAGGTAGTGGGATGGGCTATATTACAGATGGGCTATGTACTGGTCCAGTGATCTGTGAGCTGCTCTGACAGCTGGTGCTTAAAGCTAGTGAGGGAGATATGAGTCTCCAGCTTCAGTGATTTTTGCAGTTCGTTCCAGTCATTGGCAGCAGAGAACTGGAAGGAAAGGCGGCCGAAGGAGGAGTTGGCTTTGGGGGTGACTCATGAGATATATCTGCTTGAGCTCATGCTACGGGTGGGTGCTGCTATGGTGACCAGGGAGCTGAGATAAGGCGGGGCTTTACCTAGCAGAGAGTTGGAGATGACCTGGAGCCAGTGGGTTTGGTGACGAGTATGAAGCGATGGCCAGCCAACGAGAGCGTACAGGTTGCAATGGTGGGTAGTATATGGGGCTTTGGTGACAAAACGGATGGCACTGTGATAGACTGCATCCAATTTGTTGAGTAGAGTGTTGGAGGCTATTTTGTAAATGACATCGCCGAAGTCGAGGATCGGTAGGATGGTCAGTTTTACGAGGGTATGTTTGGCAGCATGAGTGAAGAATGCTTTGTTGTGATATAGGACGCCGATTCTAGATTTAATTTTGGTTTGGAGATGCTTAATGTGAGTCTGGAAGGAGAGTTTACAGTCTAACCAGACACCTAGGTATTTGTAGTTGTCCACATATTCTAAGTCAGACCCGTCCAGAGTAGTAATGTTGGACGGGCGGGCAGGTGCAGGCAGTGATCGGTTGAAGAGCATGCATTTAGTTTTACTTGTATTTAAGAGCAATTGGAGGCCACGGAAGGAGAGTTGTATGGCATTGAAGCTCGTCTGGAGGGTTGTTAACACAGTGTCCAAAGAAGGGCCAGAAGTATACAGAATGGTGTCGTCTGCGTAGAGGTGGATCAGAGACTCACCAGCAGCAAGAGCGACGTCATTGATGTATACAGAGAAGAGAGTCGGTCTAAGAATTGAACCCTGTGGCACCCCCATAGAGACTGCCAGAGGCCCGGACAACAGACCCTCCGATTTGACACACTGAACTCTATCAGAGAAGTAGTTGGTGAACCAGGCGAGGCAGTTATTTGAGAAACCAAGGCTGTTTAGTCTGCCGATGAGGATGTGGTAATTGACAGAGTCGAAAGCCTTGGCCAGGACAATGAATACAGCTGCACAGTATTGTCTCTTATCGATGGTGGTTATGATATTGTTTAGGACCTTGAGCGTGGCTGAGGTGCACCCATGACCAGCTCTGAAACCAGATTGCGTAGCGGAGAATTTACGGTTGGATTCGAAATGGTCGGTAGTCTGTTTGTTAACAGGGTAGGATGGATATAGGTCTGTAGCAGTTTGGGTCTAGAGTGTCTCCCCCTTTGAAGAGGGGGATGATCGCAGCAGCTTTCCAATCTTTGGGAATCTCAAACGATACAAAAGAGAGGTTGAACAGGTTAGTAATAGGGGATGCAACAATTGCAGTGGATCATTTAAGAAAGAGAGGGTCCAGATTGTCTAGCCCGGCTGATTTGTAGGGGTCCAGATTTTGCTGCTCTTTCAGAACATCAGCTATCTGGATTTGGGTGAAGGAGAAATGAGGGAGGCTTGGGCGAGTTGCTGTGAGGGGTGCCGGGCAGTTGACCGGGGTAGGGGTAGCCAGGTGGAAAGCATGGCCAGCCGTAGAAAAATGCTTATTGAAATTCCCAATTATAGTGGATTTATCGGTGTTGACAGTGTTTCCTAGCCTCAGTGCAGTGGGCAGTTGGGAGGAGGTGCTCTTATTCTCCATGGACTTTGTAGTGTCCCAGAACCTTTTTGAGTTTGTGCTACAGGATGCAAATTTATGTTTGAAAAAGCTAGCCTTAGCTTTCCTAACTGCCTGTGTATATTGGTTCCTAACTTCCCTGAAAAGTTGCATATCACGGGGGCTATTCGATGATAATGCAATACCCCGTCCAGGTTGATTAGAAAGGCCTGCTTGCTGAAGTGTTTTAGGGAGCTTTTGACAGTGATGAGGGGTGGTCGTTTGAACGCAGACCCATTACGGATGCAGGCAATGAGGCAGTGATCGCTGAGATCTTGGTTGAAAACAGCAGAGGTGTATTTAGAGGGCAGGTTGGTTAGAATGATATCTATGAGGGTGCTCGTGTTTACGGATTTGGGGTTGTACCTGGTAGGTTCATTGATAATTTGTTTGAGATTTGAGGGCATCAAGCTTAGATTGTAGGATGGCCGGGGTGTTAACTTCTCTGGGATATGTGGGACGGTAGCGTCCCACCTAACCAACAGCCAGTGAAATTGCAGGGCGCCAAATTCAAAACAACAAATCTCATAATTAAATTTCCTCAATCATACAAGTATTATACACCATTTTAAAGATGGACTTCTCGTTAATCCAGCCACAGTGTCTGATTTCAAAAAGGATTTACGGCGAAAGCACACCTTGTGATTATGTTAAGTCAGTACATAGCCACAGAAAAACACAGCCATTTTTCCAGCCAAAGAGAGGAGTAAAAAAAAAAAAAGATCAAATTAATCACTAATCTTTGATGATCTTCATCAGATGATGCTCATAGGGCTTCATGTTACACAATACATGTATGTTTTGTTCGGTAAAGTTCATATTTATATCCAAAAATCTGAGTTTAGGCGGGACGCTACTGTCTCACTTGGCCAAAAGCCAGAGAAAATGCAGAGCGCCAAATTCAAATAAATTACTATAAAAATCAAACTTTCATTAAATCACACATGAAAGATACCAAATTAAAGCTACACTGGTTGTGAATCGAGCCAACGTGTCAGAATTCAAGTAGGCTTTTCGGCGAAAGCAAATGATGCTACTAACTGAGGATAGCAACATAGTAAACAGAGAGAGAGAAGCATATTTCAACCCTGCAGGCGCGACACAAAATGCAGAAATAAAAATATCATTCATGCCTTACCTTTGACGAGCTTCTGTTGTTGGCACTCCAATATGTCCCATAAACATCACAAATGGTCCTTTTGTTCGATTTAATTCCATCTATATATGTCCAAAATGTCCATTTTATTTGGCGCATTTGATCCAGAAAAACACCGGTTCCTACTTGCTCAACGTGACTACAAAATATCTCGAAGGTTACCTGTAAACTTTGCCAAAACATTTCAAACTACTTTTGTAATACAACTATAGGTATTTTTTAACATAAATAATCGATCAAATTGAAGACAGGACGATCTGTGTTCAATACAGGATTAAAACAAACTGTAGCTAGCGTTCTGGTCACGCGTCTCTAACAAACAGTACACTTCACTCAACCCTCGTTCTGAACAGGGCTACTTCTTCATTACACAAAGGAAAAACCCTCAACCAATTTCTAAAGACTGTTGACATCCAGTGGAAGCGGTAGGAACTGCAAGAAAGTTCCTTAGAATTCTGGATTCCCAATGAAATCTCATTGAAGAGAGTGACCTCAAAAAAAAAAAATCTGAATGGTTTGTCCTCGGGGTTTCGCCTGCTAAATAAGTTCTGTTATACTCATAGACATGATTCAAACAGTTTTAGGAACGTCAGAGTGTTTTCTATCCAAATCTACTAATAATATGCATATATTATCTTCTGGGGATGAGTAGCTAGCAGTTGAATTTGGGTATGCTTTTCATCCAAACGTGAAAATGCTGCCCCCTATCTTAGAAGTTAAGCATGTCCCAGTTTAGGTCACCTAGCAGCACGAGCTCTGAAGATAGATGGGAGTCAATCAATTGACATATGGTGTCCAGGGCAGAAGGTGGTCTATAGCAAGCGGCAACAGTGAGAGACTTGTTTCTGGAAAGGTGAAGTTTTAAAAGTAGAAGCTCGAATTGTTTGGGTACAGACCTGGATAGTAAGACAGAACTCTACAGGCTATCTCTGCAGTAGATTGCAACTCCGCCCCCTTTGGCAGTTCTATCTTGGTGGAAAATGTTATAGTTAGGGATGGACATTTCAGGGTTTTTGGTGGCCTTCCTAAGCCAGGATTAAGACACGGCTAGGACATCCGGGTGGGCAGTGTGCTAAAGCAGTGAATAAAACAATCTTATCTTGATTATTTATATATTTTTTTTACAATTTACTCTAAGCTTTGTTGCACAATTAAAGGTCAACACACCACATTTCAAACAGTCACGAATAATCTAATGAATTCATGGCTTATAAAATTCATACTTGGTGTAAATGCAAGTCTTTCACAACTATAAGACCGACTAATAATTTAATTATTTTCATCAAAATAGTTGAACCCGGATTTGTTGTTGTTGCAATAGTCACTAATCTGGCTTTCAAGTCAGTCTATGAAAATTCCCTCTTTGTTACAAATTGAACCAAAACCATGAACATTACAGATAATTAGACTATCCCTCTGCATATTTGCATATCAAGCCCGTCTCAAAATACAACACTGCCCCTTTAAGACATAAGATTTTTACAGGACTGGCTTTTCAAAGACACCTTGAAATGTAGCCTACACGTTTTGTGCTCTTGTAGGAAGCAGTAACCCCCCATTTGCTGACCTATACTTATCTATAACTGGGCTGGTAACTCGCTAATGTCGTGGAAAATCATTTCAAATACAACGCTTATCAGAACTTGTAAATTCAAACATGCTCTTTATTACAACTGTACAGCCAACTGGCATGTCCCCGCGGAACACACCCCGCGGAACCCACTCAGAAGTCCAGTCCTTTATATTTATATCCACATAGTATTGTCCATCCCTTATGAAGTCATTCACCACCATCTGCTTTCAATTAGTTTATAATGGTGGCCGGACCCTCTATCCCAGTGTGTCAACAGACCCCATGCCCCTTCCCTTCACCACTAAATCAATGCACTCTTTGTTCTAGTCTCCCCTATCCTTAGTGTGTCCAATTGCCTGTAGGCGCCCATGTGTCTGGTCAGTCCGTCAGCACAATGGAGAAAACAAGAGGGCCAGAACGTCCCCTAGTATATCTCCATTACCACAGTCTCATGATCAACGTAAACATGTGGCTCGCTACTTTAATGTTCAGCTGTCTTATGTTACTACTACAATCCCCCCTCTGGGGCTATTAAGCCACATAAATGATACAAATAAGACTTTGGGATAGTAAATGAAAAGACCTATGATAAACAAGAAAATACAAAAAATAAAAACAAAGTGAAGCATATAAACCAACTAGACCTAACATCTCCAATATTCATAAGAGTAAAAGATCCAATCAGAAACATTAAAGAAAACCTAACTAGACCAAACATTTCAACAATATCCTCCCTTGCAGACACCTACCAACCTTTGTGAAATGATTAAAGACATGGTCCATAGACACTTGTAACCGGAATACCCTCTGTTACTTAACATGTGTTTGTAAAATTATCCTAATTTTAAAAGGCAAAACTAATTGAAAGGAAAAGAAAATATATATATGTTCATCGATATATATCAAAAAATTCAAAGAAACATACAAAGAACACAAAGCATCAGGCCAAATAAAAATGCTAAAACCCCATTATCTAGGAGCACAGTCCTCATCCTTACAAGTAAGACAATCTCCTCTTTAACACTTGGCACAGAAAAAAGGTTCTGGGTGATGGTTATGACCATCCTCATGAATTTTTGTACACCACTTGCAATAGTGACGCAAATGACACTTTTTGTGGACATGTATAAGTAAACATATATCTGAACTGGGTAATTGAACATATACATGGAAATCATCCTTACGAAAATCGTGACACGCATGACCAACCCCCCAATCACTTCATAGAGACAGTTAGGGTTACCAAAGGGGCAGTCAAGAGGTCCTCCAACCGCATTGCAAGGCTTTCCATACTTATTGGTATAATTGCCTGGGCTTCCTGGTACAAGATCAATCACCACAGGAGAGTCATCTCTCATTACAGACATCTGTTTAACTGTTGTCTGAACCACAATTAACTTTACCAGGGGTATAACACAACAAACTGCAATACCCAGAGTCAATAACCCTCCTTCCAACACGATGGCCATCCTAGCAAAAATGGCTCCCCACTTACCTAACGCTAAGTCTAACCAATCCCATACAAGGGAGTCTAAACCAGCATTAGCCTTTACTTCTGCTCATAATCCTTTGAGTTTGTCCATAGCAATATTGGGAATAAAGGTGCAACAGTCATCCCCAAACATGACACAAACTCCACCCTTCTCCGCTAAGAGCCAATGGAGAGCCTGTCTATTTCGCCAAGTCATTTTACTGGTAGCCTGTACCTGTTCCCCCAACGCCGTTGGAGCCGAATCAGTATAGTTAATGAACATCTGTTGGTTATAATATATATAATTAATCCACTCTAAATTTTTATTTGGTGTTATCCACAAAAACATAGATTCAAATCCTGATTTAACTTCATCTCTTGCCTTGAACTCTCGAGGTACACCTCTAGGCTGGCCAATTGCATCAAGGTATACCTCAGGGTCTTCCTCATACTTCCTTTTAACTCTAGAATTAACATAGTCATCGTGGGGTGATTTAATAATGGTAACCTGTTGAATTGCTCTTACTAAGACACAAAGACCAATCCATTCATTAGGCAATACATTCAACAATTTGTTGTTTCCACACATCCAGAAATTATCCGCAATACCTCTGTCTTGATTCTTTAGCATAGTGAGAGACGGTGCAACCTGAGTTATGTGACCACACAACCCTTTTCTATTCATAATCAACCCTTTATCATTACTTTTACGAACTCCCACATTCTCTAACACCCAAATAGTATCACTTCTACTGTGGTGTTTCCTACATCAATTCCTTCGGTGTGGTGTCTGTAAAAACATTCATATTTTCCTTCAATCACGGTACCTCTGTCTAATTGAGGTACAGTTAATTCAGTCCTAATGTTATAGGCATCACAATCATTGTCTCCCAACATGGTCTTATTCAACATAGTTATACCCCTAGTGCTTACCCAGAGCAATCCTATATTCTATGTCACACAAGGGAATAGAATACTTTCTATTGGTACAATGGTCCTTTGTCCAACTTACACAGTTTTTAAATGATGACAGTTCAGAAACTATTAAAAGATCAGACAAATGTGATTTTCTACACAAAATACAATTGTCCATTCTGTGTTTGTTTGCCATATACTTAGCCCATTTGTACCACTCGTTCTTCACTACTTCTTCTCGTGTGCTGTCCTTGAGTGGTTCTGATATATCTAATTCTGTCGCTTTTTCAATGTTCTTATCTTGAGGTAGATCATTAGAGTTTATCAGAAAGTTCCAAATGTCAGTAAAAAACTCTCCTGACTCTGATGTCTCAGGTTGCTTTGTGGGTACAGTGATCTGCTTGGTAAGGGAGGTCGATGTCATCTTAGTGGTAGCTACTGTGGTCGTCACAGCAGCCGCCACCCTTGTTGTTGTCACAGGTTCTTCCTGTTCAGGTGCAGGGGTAGGATCAATCTTAATGACCATGGTGCTACTCCCTTCGGTCACTGTTCTTGTTATTTCAACTATTAATTCTTCACCTTCAACTGGTTCAATCTGATTCATGATGAGCACCCTCTCGTCTTTTTCTTTGATTAATGTCAGGTCACATCCTTTCGGATCCCAAACGACTCGTCCCTTTGTTTGGTGATGTGTCCATCCACAGAGTGCCATCTCCGGTAAGGGTTTGATCCTTATGATTGAGATAGACTTCAGTTCTCCAGCTTCTGTTATAAGTTGAGGTGGAACAGAGATTCTAACCTTGTCAGTCTTTTTGGATTGTTCGGCTGATTCCTTTCTTCTCTTCCTGCTTCCACCATACCTCTTGATTGTGCATTAGTCTGTTGGTTCTATACTAGCATTCACTGTTACTTCTGTTATGTCAATGTCATTATTCTTTTGTTGTTCTAACTTCAATTGTCTGTAAAGGAGACCATTCAAAAGTTTGAAAGTCAATTGTGGGGAAATCCCCATTTTCTTCAGCTTGCGGGACTTTTCCTCCTCTTTCTTCACCTGAGGCTCCCTCCTCAGGCCGGACTTAACTTCCATCTGGAAGGTTTCAATTTTTAGGGAAAAGATGTTCTCATTCTGTGCCTTGTGAGGCCTCTCCTCCTCTTCTGGGTGCATTAGTCGGTGCACTTGTCGTATTTTGGCCTTCACTTGATTTGCTGTTTTCTTGGCTCCTCCCTGGCGTCTCAATCGTTTCCGCTGCTCCTGCTCCCTCCGGGCTCCCTCCTGGTGAATCAGCATCCTCTGTGTCCTCATCTCTATGTGGTTGTATCATTCTCTCTGTTGGGACTCGTGTGCAGTGGTTTAGATGATACCACGTCTTGCTTCCTTTCACTTGGACTGCTGTTTTTGTGGCTGTTGCCACCTCGTAGGGTCCTTCTCTCCTCGGTTGATCCCACTTCCTCCGGAACACTCGAACGTAGACTAGATCTCCTGGTACCACTGGAAGAGGTCCTTCTGGTCCCCTTGGATCATCAGACGCGGAACCTCTCGTCCTGGTTCAGGTTTCTGCCTTCTTTCTGTGAGGCATTCATACTTAGAGACTTATAGCCTCTGTTCTATGATTACACCATACATCCTCTTACTTCCATCACTCATCACACAACAAACATACATTCCAGCTGAAGCTGGCGAACCCCTCTCCTTCTGTTTTCCTAAACATAAGACTTGGAAAACAACAGACAAAACATAACAGCATTGACAATGTTATGTGTTATGCATAAATATATTCATGCAAACTGAAATCTGAGACCATGACAATTCCCACTCTCTCTTTACCTGACTCTATGCCTCCAGGATACTTTTCTGCTGGACTCCACAAAAATAAAAGCCCTAAAAAGCTTCCTCATGCTTCCACCCAGTCTTCCCCTTTCGGCCCCAGGTTCTGAGAGGTGTTCCCAAATCATGTCAATTTTTACTTAGTTTCCCATCTGCTCCATTTCAACTGATAATCATGTGCATAACTTACAATTAACATTATCTCTTCTTGAATTAATTCAACACTGTATATGCTTTCATATCAATCCCTTTAACATGTTTGTTTAGAGTATAATATCCTATCATCTATTCTTTTTCAAATGATGTATTAAAAAATGAAACAAGTAACCTCCAAACTCAACCCAGTATGTCTATAGTGGAATCTAGTCTCTCTCTCTTTCTCTCTCTGATTCCACATCCTCTGTCATGGTGTTTTCAAGCTCATCCATTATTCAACTGGACCTTACTTCTCGTGAGACTTATGCACCCACCAAAGAGAGACATGAAGATCTTTACCACTGCAGTGTTGTAAGAAGTATACCACCAGCCTGGTGTATCTTGATGTACACTCAGTCTCCAGAATGCAGCCCAAGCCCTTCCATTTCTGGCTGTTTTTTTCTTTTTTCTGAGGACATACACACTAACACATGGGTTATTCCCTGACAACAGACTTCCTTCTTATAGCAAGATCACTAAATCTTAATTTTTAATAACAGCCCTATGTAAACATTCTGCCTCAAATACCTGGCCTCCTGCCACAGAAATATTCATAATGATAGTCAAATGATTGTCCCTACAGCAACTGCTGTAAAATAACATATAATCATTCAAGCGTCTTCCAGTTGGATTAATATCCAATCCTAACAAAACTAAGTCATAAGTTTCTTAAACTTTTGCTCTAATGTTCAAAATGCCACCACTTATTCTTTTTACCATATCTTTAGATATGTGAATTGTTCTATTTACTTTTAGAATTGTCCCTATATTTTACACAGCCAGCTGTCTTTCCTTTTCTGTGAATTATCTCTATTTTTATACATAGTTTCTAGAAATAACACCCCTTCACTACCATTACCTTCTTTTATGAGTCCCCTAACCCATAACTGCCATTGTTTGATACATACTTAAAACATCCTTAAGTCAATTTATATATCATTTATATCAGTATCAGTCCCTCCACAGGAACATATACACAACCTTATGTTCCTCAAAACAAAAATAAATTGACCAAACGAGAAAAAAAAAAAAATAATAATAATAATAATTACACATTTGCAATAAATTACCACTATTTGTAATGTAATTAAACCTGGAGAAAACGTCCATCCGTGTCATTCTATGCCCAAGTTATTGTTGGTCTCTTTCTTCTTCATCATTGGGTATCATCGCACAACAGAATACATTTTTATTCCATTATTTTAGAAAAGTTTTATCATTACAATTCCAATGACATTATAAAACAAAATAAACAAAAAACCTTATCTAATCTTCTGTAAGTTGTCAACCTCCTTGTCTCAGGAGTATTTTCCAGAGCTTCCCTAGGCCAATTAAATTTAAACAGTTCTATATCTAAATAACTAAACAGTTCTTTTTTAAATACATTATCCAACCCAATATTCAGGATAACAATCCTTAGTGTTTACTTTAACTCAAATTTGACCTTATCTATTCAATACACATCATCCCTCCAATAATTAACATTTATACTAAACACTTTTATTACCAGTATTATCTATTTTCCCAATAGCCTTTTTGTCTCAGTTTTTCTCTCATGAGTGGCCTGGTAATAAAAGTTCAATACCCCAATTCCTTTAATTCATAATTCACCCTGGCCCATATCATTTCAACATGTCTATTTTTTGATACAGTTCACAGGTCATCAGACACAGTTGTCCCTCACTATTCAGTCGATTAGGGTGGGTATGAGCTCCACACCCACTTGTGGTGATATTCTCTCCCATGCCTTAAAGCATTCTGACGTCACCTTTCATGACAACTCCCTTATTCTACTGGTGATCTCTCAGATGAATTACAGATGATGTATTTATCAACAAAACCCTCACAGAAACCCACACTCCAATAAACCCTGTGGAGTAACTTACATCACTTTTTATATGCAGAATGAACAAAGCACATTTGTGTATTTACCCAAAGACCATAACCCCAAGGAATTGATAATTTTACCTATGAACACATGTTATAGCAAAAAACAAAAATAAACCTATCTGAATAACTTATTCAATTTAAGGCTACAACTCTTCATAATTTTCCCAGGGACATAATAGATTTTCAAAGTAATAATACATTTTGAATACAGTCTTGTGTCTTTTAATCATTTTATAATTAAATCCCACCTGTTCCAACAATTTCTAGTAAAAGGTGATCAGTCTTTCACAGGAAATTCTTAGGATTCAGGGCATTTTGACACCATTAATATGTTTCCACTCCCCTGTCTTTAGGAACAACTTAAATACATTTTTAAAAAAACATTTCCATCCTTCTGCATACCCAAATTGAAACTGAAGTGGAAAAAGCCCTTCCAATAAATCTACTAATGCATATTCATTCCCAGTACATGGTGCACTTACTAGTAAACCATAGCCAATAGCACACAGGGACTGGACACACTTATCCAGAACTCCAATGTAGTAGCCTTATACAGATATTTTTATAGCAGCTGACTTTAACGAACTGCTTTCCACCGTAATACAGTCTCCAATGATATTTTGACCAGAGAAGATTAAACCCTTTTTTTTTCTGGAAAAGAAAGTATACATATCGTTAATTTCACAACATCAGCTTTTAATCTGCAAATAGTTTTTATTCCATAAACGTCTTAACATTTTTCAGAGCATGACGGTATAGAATGTCTAACAATTAAAATTCCATCTGTACTCTACTATATGTCAAGTCAAAACGTGATCTAATACTTCTTCTTGACCACATATAAACTGTAATCTCTATGAACCACTCATTGTTCGCTCAGAGACAATACACCGCCAAGTAAAAATTCCATTCTCACTAACCTCAAACCGATTAGTTGTTTGTTATTTTGACAAGGAAATAAACTCTCGTATATCGGCATTTCCTGCTACCGCACTAAGTTCTAGTGTCACCTTACACTAATTTTCCCCATAACCCGCTATATCCATATTCAAAACAGGGAGCTATTTTCTTATTTGTTTTTAGATATTGTCAATAGTTCTACTAATCACCCGCACGTCTGCGAGGACAAGTGGAACCACATTTGTCTTTTATAGTAATGTATTTTCTGATGATAGAATGTTACCGGGTAATGGCGTCCCCCATTATCCAGTTTTTTCATATTCAATCCGAAGTCGGTAGAACTAATGTGCGCGTCTTTCAGGGACTCCATGGCTTTTTAAAATCCCTCTATGCTAGGGAGAAACAAACATTTTTGTTTTCATGCCACTATTTATTCATTTATTTTTCCTAAATACTCCCATGTATTATACACCTTTTATTTATTATTTTTCCGAGGTAGAGCTAATCTCCTTTCCAATTAATAATTCATTTGTCACATCACTTAATTTCTCTTATCAAAGCCTACTCTTTATAGTACAGACATTATTTCTGAATACTACAGATGACTTAATGTCTTATTCTAGTACAGTACTTCAAATATCACTGTGTTTTTCCCTTTACAGATATCATTATTAATTCATTTTATCCGTTTGGTTTAGTCTATTCTTATAGCTCTAATCAATTTTATGATTACATTTACATTACATTTAAGTCATTTAGCAGACTCTCTTATCCAGAGCGACTTATAAATTGGAAAGTTCATACATATTCATCCTGGTCCCCCCGTGGGAATGGAACCCTCAACCCTGGCGTTGCAAGCGCCATGCTCTACCAACTGAACCACACAGGTCCACTGCCCGCTCCGTTAAGATCTCTATCTAACGTCTTACTTTTACCTTTATTTATTTATTTTGTCTCTACTTTCTTACCTCTTCTCCATATTCTTATTGTTTGATCCTATGGTCAATTTACTAGTGAGTCAAGCCACCCCTGTTCTCCTTTTTATCCTGGCCACTCGATTTTGCACCGCTGTCTACCCTTCAGGCTATTTTTAGACCGTAGCTTCTGTAGACACAGAATGTCTGACGGCCTGTTTTTTCCTCTTTCTTTGTTTCACCGTACGCGAATTCTTAATGTGTCCTGGATTCCACTATTTATCTTAACCAACCTAGATTCATTTTTAACTTTATAGTATAATTTCAATTTATTGGCGCTCCTACCTTCTGTTTTGTTTCACACTTTTCTATCCGTATTTATACTATTCGGTTAACGCCTTTTTAAGTATTTTTATTTATTATTTGTTTTGACACCTTTTTGTTATTCTTACTGCGGTCTCTTACCATTTTATCACATCAGTGTTTTTATCCTTGCTTATAACTTATTTTACTTCGATGTTTCTTAACTTCTTTCCCTCTGCCTAATAGCAGTTAACGGCACCCTTCATCAACTCTACTCTGTCACAGGAGAGCTGCGCGCTCCCTTTTCTGGACGTTCTGCCTACACACACACAACTTGTCTTTCCTTCCTAATCTTCTATTTTTACACAGATCCACTCATTTCTTACAACATTCTCATTCATCCGTTTTATTTTTCACCTGTTCATTCAATCCCTTTGTTTTTACCTCAAAACAACTTAGTCTGTCTTTATTGACTTAATTCACTTCCACCTACATAAGCCTAGACTGCTAAGATTTCTACAATATGACGAGACTACTGTCTAATCGGATCAGCTTGTCTTCATATCCTATTCACCCCCCCAATACTGATATTTTCTTCTATTATTAGAGTAGTATTGTGGCGTGACCTACTGAATTACAAAACCCTGTTAGCTAGACAGCGGTTTTTTTTATTCGCAGGATTTCTTTTGCATTTGAACGCCGCACAATCGGGCTAACGTTCTTCCTGCCTTCTAAATATTCATCCGTTCAGTCCCCCGTTCTGGGGCGGTAACCATGAAATATTTATTTAACTACTAAATATTCACCAACAGACCCTTCTGCCGTGACGTGAATAACCCACCCAAGCAGACCTCTTCAAAAATGTTCCTTTTTTAAAGAGCGGTATCGTGGCTTCCTAACTACTTATTTATGCAGTTCTCTGTTATCTTTAGAGCCGTTATTCATAAGTAACCTGTCCAAGCATTCCTTCTACTAATTTTATTGAAGAGGTATCACAGGATTTTCTACCTACATTATCTGTTTTGACCGTATGAGCTGTCCCTTATTATAACCAGCCATCTCAGCCAGATGCGCAAACAACTGCATCATTTAAGCTACACATTCGAACGGTCTGATCTGAACGAGCGCATGCATGCTCACTCTACATCTAACACAAGCAAAGTTCACAGCACCTATTCACTCAGTCTCTATACATGCGCATACATTTATATTTAATACAATTCCTCAAATTACACATACATGCAAATTCATTGAATTTAAAAGTTCTTTTGTATTTACTGGTTTCATTTTAGGAAATTTGAAAGAGAGACTTACGTGGCGCCCCTCTCGCTGAGACAGTATCTCTGAAGCAATCTTACACAAACATTTCAACTATTGTAAGAACTTGCTTACCTTCTAGTTGGGCGGCCACCCTTGTTTGTCAGATTGTCCAAAGAAACTATCTCCAGCCCTGAACGCCATTCCTCAGTCCCTGTCCCTCCTGGCAAGCTCGCCAAATATGTCGTGGAAAATCATTTCAAATACAACGCTTATCAGAACTTGTAAATTCAAACATGCTCTTTATTACAACTGTACAGCCAACTGGCATGTCCCCGCGGAACACACCCCGCGGAACCCACTCAGAAGTCCAGTCCTTTATATTTATATCCACATAGTATTGTCCATCCCTTATGAAGTCATTCACCACCATCTGCTTTCAATTAGTTTATAATGGTGGCCGGACCCTCTATCCCAGTGTGTCAACAGACCCCATGCCCCTTCCCTTCACCACTAAATCAATGCACTCTTTGTTCTAGTCTCCCCTATCCTTAGTGTGTCCAATTGCCTGTAGGCGCCCATGTGTCTGGTCAGTCCGTCAGCACAATGGAGAAAACAAGAGGGCCAGAACGTCCCCTAGTATATCTCCATTACCACAGTCTCATGATCAACGTAAACATGTGGCTCGCTACTTTAATGTTCAGCTGTCTTATGTTACTACTACACTAACTAGCAAATAATATCAACAAATATGCACACGTGCGGCTCTGTCCCCTGATTTTGAAAAGCGTATTCACTCGTGGCTGATTGAAAGACTGCTTGTGGGCTACCGCCACCAATATTATTCTACTGCGTTGCGCTCTGGCTCTGCCTTCATAAAAATCACAGGCTCAATCTGGCAAAGTTGGATTTGTTTTGGTTTGTTGCATTGAGAATGGGCGGATATAATGTTAATTCGATCACAGAAAAAACATTGATCTACAGTGCATTCGGAAAGTATTCAGACCGCTTCCCTTTTTCCACATTCTGTTACTTTACAGCAATATTCTAAAACGTATTAAATAAAAAATACTCAATCTACACACAATACCCTATAATGACAAAGCAAAAACGGTTTTTAGAAAAAAATTCAAAACAGAAATACCTTATTTACAAACAGTACCAGTCAAAAGTTTTAGAACACCTACTCATTCCAGGGTTTTTCTTTATTTTTTACTATTTTCTACATTTTAGAATAATAATGAGGACATCAAAACTATGAAATAACACATATGGCATCATATAGTACTACATGACTCCATATGTGTTTATCGTTTTGATATCTTCTATTATTCTACAATGTAGAAAATAGTAAAAATAAAGAAAAACCCTTGAATGAGTAGATGTTCTAAAACTTTTGGTACTGCAAACACACACACACACACACACACACACACACACACACACACACACACACACACACACACACACACACAGATTGTAATATTGAGACAAACCTGCAAGTTGGCCTTCTTCTTTACCTACAACTAATGATCATGCACTCCCCTCTACGCCCACCTGGTGGCAGTCTAACGCAGCTGCACTCAGTCACCATAGACTCCATAATCTGCCTTTCTATTCTGATCACTTAGACAAGCTTTTGGCCAGAGGGAGGTTGAGGTGCAGATTTTGTACATGGTGCGTCATACAGAGGTCTCTGAGGGGTTAAGCGTTCTCTAAACTGGAGTAAATAATTGTTGTAATAACAAATGCAATAAAAGCTCTGGCTCTCTAATGCGGACAGAGGGAGAGATTTAGCTCTTCTCTCTTTCCCTTGTTTTCTGATGATTTCATTTGAAATGGGGAAAGAGCACTACAAAGACAACTACAAAGTCCTCGTCATTTGATTTCTCAAAGATGGTCTGATGAATTACCTTTCATGTTTGGGATATTAGCCCAGTTAAGTGTGTGTGTGTAATGAGGACTTTGACCAGAGTACTAAGCATTTAGATCCTTAAACTGTAATTTCTCCTTCTCTCTTCTTTAGTCCCCTTCATCCACTTCATTTTCTCTTTCTCTTTCCCTCCATTCAGGTATGCCATCCCACCTGAGCACGGGAAAAGGCTGGAGAGGCTGGCTCAAGGTAAGACTACTCCAGATCCTCATGCACACTTAGGCTGACCATGTTTTACGATATACCGTCACAGAACGGTTTCAGTTTTTACTTTACATTCTATAATGGTATTTTAGTGTTTGGTTTGCTAAATGTGATACGCGACTCTGCCGTGTGTAGAGTCCGTTTATTTAGTTTATCTCTATTTCCATGCCGCTTTTCACACAGACCGAGGCCTGCCCCACTGTCACTCAAGCAGCACAGTTTTTGTTGCTCGGCCATGATACAACTTGCGTTCAGTCTGCATGGTCAATGCAGCACATGCTGATTTCCACTTTGCTTCTTAATATAAATCCACAACCGTTCTATAATTATGCTATTAGTTTGTATCTTACTGTCTGCAAACAGCTAGTTTGTCTTTTCTAAGCAAGTTGTGGCTAAAATAAATAGTTTTAGCTGCTAATTAGCTAATGCTAATAGCTATGTTGTCTCTGAGTCAGCACAAACGTAGCTAGCTAATGCAGCCTGATACCAGTGATGGTGTGGACCTAAATCAGCGTGTTTGTGCAACAGTGTCTTCTAAATCAAAGAGGAATAGGTGAAGCATGAATATGTTAGCTGCATGTAATAGCTAAGAGAACATTCAATGTAGGCAAAGGTTATAGGGTCCCCTAGAAAACGCTGACCAACCCTTTGGTTCCAAACCTGTCACAATAGCTCCTGCCTGGCTTTTTCTTTCGTTGTCATGTCAAACAACACTGTGTTCAAAGTGCCCACTATCATATACTATTAATAATCATTCTACATCCATGATTCCAACAATTCACCCAAGTTTAAAGCTTAGATTTTTTTTGCCCATATCGTGCAGCTCTGTGGCAGTGTGGAAATGATCTCAAATGAGTGCAGGGAATGCAGAAATTGATATTTTTGGTTGAAGTTTGATTGAACAGTATAAAACAATCAGAATGGAGAAAGCCCCATTTGAAATCGCTTAGAAAAATCACTTAGGAGAGAGAACTTCATCTCAAACTCAAAGGACAAAATGAAGCTTAGTTAATATTGCCCCGGGGAGAGTTTCACACTGCCAGCTGCATTTTAATGGGGATTAATACACGGGCTCCGCCAGCACATTATTCACCTTTATCAGCTCACGCAGCAGCCGCCACAGAAAGAGCCTCTGAGACCAACAGGCTCTGAAACAATGCAATGAAAATGAAGTTTGAAATGGGCCTCGATTATACTGTCAGTTACATTAAAGTTTAACTGGGCAAACGGTCTCCCATTCTTTGAGGCATGGCACAGACGGCTCGTCAGAGGTGTGAGAGAGCGAGAGACAGAGAAACAGATCTCTTTCCCTCTTTTCTAGTAAGTTGAAGGCCTCAGACACTAATGATATACGAGAGACGCTAGTTTGTTTTTGAAGAGGAGGCTCTGGTCTTTGAGGCTCTGGCCGTGAAATGAATTGTATTCCTCTGAAGAGGGGCGATAAAGAAAGAGGTGAGGGTTTTGCACATGATTGAGATTAGTTTTTGTTTAGGCGACAGCCACCTCTCGCCCTGAGAATTCTGTAGAAAAGGCGACAAATGGGCCGTAGAAGTCACAAAAAAAAAAAAGACAAAGAAAGATGAAATGGTGTGATGCAGAAAATAACCGCCCACTCGCATGCTTTCACAAGTTCGAAAAAAGAAAATGGTGTCATGACACAGCTGCCACAAGCTCTCAAGTACTTTATATGATATCACCATGCGCCATTTGACGCTGGTCGGCGGAGGTATGTTCCTATGTGTCAACAAAAGTTTCTCACTCTTCAGTTTGGCTTGTCGTGCAGCCTGGCCCGGTGACCCGTTGGCGGTGACCCGGGGTCCGGCACGAAGGGAGAGATTGTGGAACCAAGGAAATTATGATAATTAAAGGCTTTCTGGGCGTGCACTGCATGTTGTTCAGAGCGCTGTGACCCCAAATTTTCCGTCTGACAGAGGGGAGAGCTCTTTACTGATAACCCCCAACCACCTATTATATCTCCCCTTTGGATGGAGAGCGTAAGCCTGTACTGCAATGTCTCTGTCTGTAAGAAGCCAAACCTCCCTCCTGTGGCTTATTCACTCCCCGGGAGTGGGGTTATGTAGTCGTTTTAAGCAGGAAGCCGATGACAAAATTATAGTGTATTGTTTGAGGTTTTAAATGTTACAATTTCCCTTGGGAAACATGCCACATTTCACATGCAGAACACGTTTCACTAGTATGGATGCCACAACAGGTGGATTCAGGCAACGGGAGGCAATTTAGTAATGTGGTGTTTTTGTGTGTTGTTCCCCCCCACCTGCAGGTTTCTTCCCAGGCAGTTCCCAGGGCTGTGACGCCTTTCTCCGCCACAAGATGACTCTCATCTCCCCGTCCATACTGAAGAAGTACAGCATCCCCTTCGACAGGGTAGGTAGTAGAACGAGCAGTGGCAGGAAGACCGGGGTGGTGGCTGAGGTCTGGGGGGGACTGAGGTCTGGGGGGGACTGAGGTCTGGAGAAAGCCTGTGTCCGTTTTTATAAAGCATCTCAGTATTACGGGTGTGAACGTTAAAACTTTTAAATGAAATTGGGATCCTTAACGTTAAGAATGTTTTATATTTTTTAATTTTTGGGGTAGATGCGGAAAGGAAACCTCATAGTGGGTTAAGTTGGACAACAACTAAGAACATTCAAGCGTGAAGCTCAACTTATCAGTTGTTTGGGTGCCCTGGCTACCACGCTGTGAACAGCATGGCGCAAACTCATGCAGTGTTTCATCTTGCTCATCTCAATATCCTAGCCTATTTTTTGATGATGTGCTCAGCTTTACTGAAGTTGCGAGACATTACAAGCCAAAACATTGCGAGATCCAGCTTTTGATTGTCGATAAATAGGCCTAGTGCACGGTTCTGACTGTCTGTCTGGTGGCTGACCTCTCTATACTGATAAATAGGCCTAGTGCACGGTTCTGACTGTCTGCCTGGTGGCTGACCTGTCTATACTGATAAATAGACCTAGTGCACGGTTCTGACTGACTGTCTGGTGGCTGACCTGTCTATACTGATAAATAGGCCTAGTGCACGGTTCTGACTGTCTGCCTGGTGGCTGACCTGTCTATACTGATAAATAGGCCTAGTGCACGGTTCTGACTGTCTGCCTGGTGGCTGACCTGTCTATACTGATAAATAGGCCTAGTGCACGGTTCTGAATGTCTGCCTGGTGGCTGACCTGTCTATACTGATAAATAGGCCTAGTGCACGGTTCTGACTGTCTGCCTGGTGGCTGACCTGTCTATACTGATAAATAGACCTAGTGCACGGTTCTGACTGACTGTCTGGTGGCTGACCTGTCTATACTGATAAATAGGCCTAGTGCACGGTTCTGACTGTCTGCCTGGTGGCTGACCTGTCTATACTGATAAATAGGCCTAGTGCACGGTTCTGACTGTCTGCCTGGTGGCTGACCTGTCTATACTGTTAAATAGGCCTAGTGCACGACCAATCAATTATTTGGTAGTCGACTCTACCCACCAGGTCATAATCGTTAACAGTTGGAAAAATGGCAGGGAAAGGCAGGCGACAGCAGCGAAGTCCTGCATGGCAATACTTTGAGAAGTTGAATGGGAATTAAATGGGAATTCATATGCAATTTAATGAATTTGTCTTATAGTTTTAAAGAAGAATCAAGAAATGGCAGTTTAAACGTTAAGAACAATTGTCAATTTGTCACATCCCTACTCAGAATAGAGGTGCTGATCTAGGATCAGGTGGCGATCAGCACCCCAGTATTCATTTCGTCGACAATAACTGATGAAAAATATTAGTCAACAACCCATTTTTCCTGACACAAATGAATGACAATAATGAGACGAGATGTCCTGAAGGGAAAAAACGATGAATAACAAATGAGTTTTCATTTTCGACAAATGTGATGAGAATTCCATGTGATATTAATGAACATCAAATTTAACATGAAGCTTCTTCTCAAATGTTTTATCCAATCATAAGCATGCATGCCTTTGCAGAATATTTAATTGGCGGAATTAACGTCTTTCAGTTGTGCTTTCTGATCTTTCCGATCTTTTCATTTTTGCCATGGAAAAAATATCACAATATTTTATATCACAGCCCTATCCCCCCCATCCTAAGGTTGTGATGGGGAGAAAATCGCTTCATGTCTAAATTGTTTAACATGTAGCCTATATGGTAAATCATGGCTGCCATTGGTTACAATCTGCCACAATAGCAATGTGTCAACTATACTGTATGAGTGGATAGTCTGGTTCAAATAGGTCTATCTTAATGTGCACATGGAAATGAACTGACTAATATTTGACTAAAATGACTGCGACTAAAAATAGACAAAAATTGTCCAGAGTTTTAGTCGAGTGATAATAGCTAAAACTAAGGAGGAAATGACTAAAATGTGACTAAGACTAAAAGGTGTGTTAGTCATAAAGACTAAAATGGATGCCAAATTGAACACTGCAGCACCCTACTCTGAGACGCTTGGCACATACAGCCCTAGGGCTCTGAAGTTTTAATAGCAACACTGTTCCGTGAGGGATTATATATATGGAAATAAAGGAAGTAACCTCATCCTTTTGATTAATGTCATACATGCACATTTAACCAATAACAGACCTCTAACACTTCTCATTTTAACCATCTATGTTTGACGGATATTTCCGGTAATGCAATTCAACTCATTTGTCATCACATTACCACTGGCAGCCTGTTAACAGCTCTCAGAAAGGAGCCACTTGACCACCAACGGCAGTTTTAGTAATAACCCTTCTGAATGGAACCCTTTGCTGAAGCACAATTGAAATCCTTCAACCGGTGAAAGGAGACGATAGCCCTGTGCTGCATATGGCTGCTTCCTAAATGGAACACTATTCCCTATAAAAGTGCACTACTTTTGACCAGGGCTCATAGGGGACACACCCTTGTGACTCTAGCTGACTCTAGCACCGACCGCTGATAGAAATGAACGGGGTGAATGACAGCCTGCCTTCGCTGACTGAAGTGGAGGCTAATGGCACTTTTAGATGATGGAGTCTGGGTCAGTAGACATGCTGAAGTTGTTGTGAGTGTGGCTGCTCTCCAACCAACCTCTGGGACTGATGACAGGGGAGCAGTGAATGGAGGGGGGGGATGATGACGTGAACACGCAGCGAAAACGGACAGACACGCAGCACGAGCGAGCAGACGACACACAGTATTGAAAGGTTGATAATGAGATTGATGGCGTCTTTACTTAAAGACCATAGCTTCACTTCACAGTAAATTATGATTGGGATTGAGTCTTAGTTACATTGATCTAGCAGTTACTGGCCCAACGCTCTAACCACTAGGCTACCTACCGACCCACCTCTCTTAGAGAGGTGAGGTGACTTGATGAAGAGGGTCTTCAGATCAAGGGCCCAACACGTACAGCGTATTTGAAGTTCAGCTGTAGAAATCTAGTGACTTAATAATTCTGTCAGGGATTGCCAATGAACCTCACGTAATAGACGTAGACATTTTAATGTTGGGGCAGCCACAGAAAACTAGGAGTGTCAAAATAAAAACCGCCAAATAATTTGTCAGGCTTAATATCCAAGAGATGCAGACAATTCCGGTGAACTGTCTTCACCCTCCCGAGCTCTCAGTAAATGATGGCCCTAGTTCTGCCTTGGAACGAAACGCAATCAAATGAATCTTAATTTGCACGGACTGGCTAATTTCTTGTGCCATGCTTGCTGGCTTGTCTAATTACGCATGTATCGCCGGGACTGGTTCTCTAGGAGAAGTAGCCACCAGGCAGCTCAAGTGAGGGAAAGATGGATGGAGGAAGGAAGGGTGAGTTAAAAAAAGCAAATCACCCTTCCCATCAGTGCTTAATGATTGTGGATATTAAGAGCTAGCATCTGTTTTTGTTCCCATCGCTGGGTTTCAGGGGTTGCGAAGACCCTGTTTTTGCCAAATCCTTCCATCCGAGGCAGAGTTTCATTGCCTTAAATGTAAATTACTTCATCATTTTGGCATAGTTTTGCTCATCTCTGCCCATCAAAAGCCGGTTTAATAACAAAAATGTTTGCTTATGCAATATAGATACAACACTTGATGAGGTTTGCTTACTGCTTGTACTGCACTGGTTCTGTTGACCATTAATGCCCAGTCAGTTAATGTACATTTTAATGATGTTTGACTTCACTTTTTATGCAACTGTTTACTGTATTCAGAGTCAGTCATCCAAACCCGAAACAGAATATTTAGATATTGATCAGTAAGTAACGTGTAGATTATATGACTGCATCCTGTTGATTTGATACTCTGTCACAACATCACAGAGGAACATTTAACCTTTGAACTCTTGCTATCTCCAGATCACTCAGGAAGAAGGCGAGTTTATGGTCACCTTTCCTTATGGCTACCACGCCGGTTTCAACCACGGCTTCAACTGCGCCGAGTCCACCAATTTTGCCACCCTGCGCTGGATTGACTACGGCAAGATGGCAACACAGGTGGGTCAATGCACACTAAACCATATGGAAACCCAAGTGCCCCCTACCAACACACAGCACTATAGCGAAGATTAAACCCAGTGGTCACACATGCTACCCATATCCTCTTACACAACCATGCAACTCATTCTTTGAATACCAGTTCCACAGTTTGCTTAAACAAACTGTTTTAGGCCTGGAGGAAGAAGTCATTGGGGTTCCGTGTTGTGTGTTAACCTGCGTCTTTTTAAGCTGTCTCACGTCGCCTGTTTCTCCCTCTCGTCTGTGTTCCGCTTCATTTTCTTTTCATGTCTTTATCTCCTGTCCCGGAGGGCAAACTGCTGTGAATAGTTTTTGAACCAGGCCTTTCACCTGTAAGGGACACACAAAAAAACACACATGTGCACACACCCTGTCTCTGCTTGGCTGCATGTCAGATTTATGAGTTTGTTCAGTTCAGTGTGCTGCTCTCAGGGCCACTGGAAGCCCCTCTCTATTTCCCACAGTCTCTGATGCATTTAAAGGAAAACGTCACCCAAAAACGATTTAGTCCATTGTTGACATAATCCCAAAAATGTTTTGCCTGTCAGCAATCAAGTTTTCAAGATATGGAACTTTCAAAATACAGAAATACAGCTGGTATGAGGGTGTTTTTCGTTTAACCCGCTCGCCCCCTGCCCCTCTCAAGTCTGAACACAATCCACTGGCCAGGGAGCTCCCCCTCAAGAGTTCTATCTGAATCGCAGAGATTCATTGGTTGGTTTTGCCGCTTGCCCTCCATTTTGTGTCAGCACATTGACAGGCGGCTCCTGAAAGTGCCAGACAATGGGAAATAAAGAAAGAACAGCTTGGGAACCTCCCTCTTTCTGCCAAGCCCTATTCACTTCCTCTTGATGCCACAGGGAAAGATGGTCCTTTGAGCTGGATCTGTCACTTTGGGCTGTGTGGCTTGTTGCTAGTCTCCTGTCTACTAGAGCTCAGAGGTTCTATTAGCTGACACATCTGTCTGCTGACGCCTACTAATTACGGATGTGGTCTCCTTGTTTTCAATTGTTCCCCTGCAGTCTCTTACATGCTGACCACACCGTTCGCATCGCGTGTGCGAGCGTTGCAAAATAAATGTACACGATATTCATTCATTGCACCCACAATGCTCGCCAACGAGCGTCTGCGTTGCCAAGCACTAAAAAAGAAGTCAGTTCTATTTGTGACGCTGAACGCGGTGCATGTCCTGCCTCTCCCATCTCCTCATTGGTTTATTGAAGCAGATACCCACGTGCCATCTCCTCATTGGTTATACCCACGTGGGTGATTGAAAGATGAACTGAGGTCAGTCGGTTGTGGTAATACACCTTATTATGGAAGTTAGATGCTAATCAGCATATAAAGTCCAAAGAGGGAAAAAGCCTGGAAGGAGGAGAGATGACTAGAATTGATTCGGTTGACCGTTTTATGTGTAGATTAATTGGTGGAGTAGAGGACCTTGTGCATTTCAGGTAAAATACCAACTTATTGTTTATATCCCAGGACAAATTAGCTAGCAACAGTAAGCTAGCTAAATAGGACAAATTAGCTAGCAACTGCAAGCAAGCTAGCTAAATTGCCATAAATGTTTAATGCTTTTCAACCTGTGAAATACTTTCAAGTATTTTTACTTAAGTTGTTTTTTTGAGTATCTGTACTTTACTATTTATATTTGACAACTTTTACTTCACTACATTCCTAAAGAAAATGATGTACTTTTTTACTCCATACATTTTCCCTGACACCCAAAATACTTACATGTTGAATGCTTAGCAGAACAGGAAAATTGTCTAATTCCCACACTTATCAAGAGAACATCCCTGGTCATCGCTACTGCTTCTGATCTGACGGACTCACTAAATACAGTGGCAAGAAAAAATATGTGAACCCTTTGGAATTACCTGTATTTCTGCATAAATTGGTCATCAAATTTGATCTGATCTTCATCTAAGTCACAACAATAGACAAACACAGTCTGCTTAAACTAATAACACACAAACAATTATACGTTTTTATGTCTTTATTGAACACACCGTGTAAACATTCACAGTGCAGGGTGGGAAAAGTATGTGAACCCTTGGATTTAATAACTGGTTGATGCTCCTTCGGCAGCAATAACCTCAACCAAACATTTTCTGTAGTTGCGGATCATACCTGCACAATGGTCAGGAGGAATTTTGGACCATTCCTCTTTACAAAACTGTTTCAGTTCAGCAATATTCTTGGGATGTCTGGTGTGAACCACTCTCCAAGTCATGCCACAGCATTTTAAATCGGGTTGAGGTCGGGACTCTGACTGGGCCACTCCAGAAGGCGTATTTTCTTCTGTTGAAGCCATTCTGTTGTTGATTTATTTCTGTAGTTTTGGGTCGTTGTCCTGTTGCATCACCCAACTTCTGCTGACCTTCAATTGGTGGACAGATAGCCTTACATTCTCCTGCAAAATGTCTTGATAAACTTGGGAATTCATTTTTCCCATCGATAATGGCAAGCTGTCCAGGCCCTGAGGCAGCAAAGCAGCTCCAAACCGTGATGCTCCCTTCCCCATACTTTACAGTTGGGATGCGGTTTTGATGTTGGTGTGCTGTGCCTTTTTTTCTCCACACATAGTGTTGTGTGTTCCTTCCAAACAACTCCACTTTAGTTTCATCTGTCCACATAATATTTTGCCAGTAGCACTGTGGAACATCCATATGCTCTTTTGTGAAATTCAGATGTGCAGCAATGTTTTTTTTGGACAGCGGTGGCTTCATCCGTGGTGTCCTCCCATGTTGGCATGTTCCAGAGATTTCTGTAATTCTTTAGCTGACACTCTAGGATTCTTCTTAACCTCATTGAGAATTCTGCTCTGTGCTCTTGCAGTCATCTTTGCAGGACGGCCACTCATAGGTAGAGTAGCAACAGTGCTGAACTTTCTCCATTTTATAGACAATTTGTCTACATCAAGGCTTTTACAGATACTTTTGAAACCCTTTCCAGCTTTATGCAAGTCAACAATTCTTCATCTTGGGTCTTCTGAGATCTCTTTTGTTCGAGGCATGGTTCAAATCAGGCAATGCTTCTTGTGAATAGAAAACTCAAATTTTGTGAATTTTTTTTTTAAAGGGCAGGACAGCTCTAACCAACATCTCCAATCGCGTCTCAATGATTGTACTCCAGGTTAGCTGACCCCTGACTCCAATTCGCTTTTGGAGACGTCATTAGCCTAGGGGTTCACATACTTTTCCCAATCTACACTGTGAATGTTTAAATGATGTATTCAATATAGACAAGAAAAATACAATAAAGTGTGTGTTATTAGTTTAAGCAGACTGTGTTTGTCTGTTGTTGTGACTTAGATGAAGATCAGATCTAATTTTATGACCAAATGTTTTGCAGAAATCCAGATAATTCCAAAGGGTTCACAATTTTTTTTCTTGCCACTGTACATGCTTCATTTGTAAAGGATGTCAAAGTGTCAGAGAGTGCCCCTGGCTATCTGTAAAAAATAAAATTATGAGGTATAGTTTGCTTAATGTAAGGAATTTGAAATTATTTATACTTTTACATTTGATACTTAAGTATATTTCAAACCAAATACTTTTAGACTTTTACTCAAGTAGAATTTTAATAGGTGACTTTCACTTTTACTTGAGTAATTATTTTTACTTTTACTCAAGTATGACAATTGGGTACTTTTTCCACCACTGGTAGTAGTACAATGCTGTTGTAGTAGTAGTAGTACAATGCTGTAGTAGTACAAAGCTCTAGTAGTAGTAGTACAATGCTGTAGTAGTACAAAGCTCTAGTAGTAGTAGTACAATGCTGTAGTAGTACAAAGCTCTAGTAGTAGTAGTACAATGCTCTAGTAGTAGTTGTACTACAGTGCTCTAGTAGTAGTAGTACAATGCTGCTGTAGTAGTATTAGTAGCAGAAGTACAATGCTGCTGTATTAGTAGCAGAAGTACAATGCTGCTGTAGTAGTATCAGTAGTAGCAGTAGTATGCTGTAGTAGTAGTACAATGCTGCTGTAGTAGTATTAGTAGCAGAAGTACAATGCTGCTGTATTAGTAGCAGAAGTACAATGCTGCTGTAGTAGTATCAGTAGTAGCAGTAGTATGCTGTAGTAGTAGTACAATGCAATGCTGCTGCTGTAGTAGTATTAGTAGCAGAAGTACAATGCTGCTGTAGTAGTATCAGTAGTAGCAGTAGTATGCTGTAGCAGTAGTACAATGCTGCTGTAGTAGTATCAGTAGTAGTAGTAGTACAATGCTGCTGTAGTAGTATCAGTAGTAGCAGTAGTATGCTGTAGTAGTAGTACAATGCTGCTGTAGTAGTATTAGTAGCAGAAGTACAATGCTGCTGTAGTAGTATTAGTAGCAGAAGTACAATGCTGCTGTAGTAGTATCAGTAGTAGCAGTAGTATGCTGTAGCAGTAGTACAATGCTGCTGTAGTAGTATCAGTAGTAGTAGTAGTACAATGCTGCTGTAGTAGTATCAGGAGTAGTAGTACAATGCTGCTGTAGTAGTATCAGTAGTAGTAGTACAATGCTGCTGTAGTAGTACAATGTAGTAGTACAATGCTATGAAGTGTAATGTGCCTAACTGCTTTTCATCATATCTGAACATTGTTCCACTCTTACCTCCCTGACTAGCACACAGGAATATGTCATCTAGATAGGTCATTGTTTCTCAACTCCACTCCTTGAGTGAACACATTTTTATCGTAGCCTTCGACAAGCACATCTGATTCAACTTCTCAACTTATCATAAAGCCCTTGATGAGTTGAATTGTATATGTTTGTCTGGGGCTACAACAAAAATGTGTGCTATTGGAGATACTCGAAGACCGGAGTTGAGAAACACTGATCTAGGCTATACTTCAGGTGAGAAAGTACATTACAGTTCACAGTTCAGTATGGGCCAAAACATTGGGTGTTGTGAGAGAATTTTCATCACACTGAATAGAAGATTCAATTCCATTCCATCTGGCTGTTGGTGACTCAGAACTGGACACGCCACACAGCCACAGACCCAATTCTCTTCCTTTTCATCTATCAAAGTGAATTGCAGATGATTCACTCGCCGAGTAGTGATATTTGTTTGTGTACGCTTGTTTGTTTGGGTTAGAGCCGATGGGCTTTGATGAGGAGTTCTGAAGATGATGAAGGCTACGGTATTATTATTGTGTGTGTGTGCATTCCACGAGTGTGTGGGCGCTACAGGCAATCTTCCCTCATGCACGGCTCCCCCTGGGATTGCCTCGCAGAATAAATATCAGCCCATGCAGAGAAGCACGAGATTGAACGTTCTAGAGATTCCCCCTTTAGTTAACACTCAACGTTTCCCTTTACTGTGGGACTTGTGATCGAATCAACGCAATTAGCTACTTTCAATGCAACCTACCGAAACTAAATTAACTATGCAAGAGAGTTTGTTGTAGGCAGAACGCATCGGAGTACGATTCTATTGCGTTGACAGGCACCACTCAGGCCTGTACTCTACACAGACCGGTGCGCCTTAACCAATCAGAGCTTCGGTAGGCCAATTAAAGCAATAAGGCCTGAGGGGGTATGGTGTATGGCCAATATGCTAAGGGCTGTTTTTACGCAAGGCAGAGTGCCTGGATACATCCCTTAGCCGTGGTATATTGGCCAGATACCACAAACCCCCGAGGTGCCTTACTGCTATTATAAACTGGTTACCACCGTAATTAGAGCAGTAAAAAATAAATGTTTTATCATACCCGTGGTATACAGTCTGATATACCACGGCTGTCAGCCAATAAGCATTCAGGGCTCAAACCACCCAGTTTATAATCACTAATAGACCATTGCCTTATATGGATCTGCGCCATTCACTTTACAGCGTGAGTAGATGAGCTTGTTTTGAGATCAAAGCGAGAGCTGCATGTAGCGACGTGTGTACATTTTGTTCAAATCCTTTGCTAGTTAGTGAGTTATTAGCCCAGTTATAGATCACTAGTAGTCAGCAATAGGGGAGTGGTTGCTTCCTACAAGAGCACAAAATGTGTGTATTTCTAGACATCTTTTAAAAGACAGTCCAGGTGAAGAGTTTTGTTTTGTCATAAAGGGGCAGTGTTTTATTTTGAGACAGACTTGAATAAGCTAAATAGCCAATAGGCAGCAGGTAGCATAATTTGTCTGAATCTCTGTAGTAATGGTATGAGATTAATAATGCATTTTATTTTGTAAAGGGGTTTCTTGCATCAAACAACAACATGTTCAGTCACCTCCTTGTCTGAAGGACAAGTAGATAAACAGGATAATGTCAAGCCCTGCATGTTTTTTCTCATGGAATGTAGCCCAACATTGAACACCACACATTGGCTGTTACTGCAGGCTGAATGATAGAACAGCTATTTCCATGTTAAAATGTTATGGGGTACATTTTATCCATTGTTTTTGATGGTAGGCCACTCTGGTAGGCCTACATTATGATCAAATAGCCACAGTAGGCTAATTGACCACTGTGAAAACTAACTTAAAGCGGGTACAGCCTCAGTGTTCACAGTAAATACTCGCCAGAAGTTGCACAGAATTTTCACAACATTCAAGTTTGCGCTCAGCAGACCTGCAATTTTGCTCAGTGATGAAAACATTTTGAGGGAACATTGGCTACAGGCCTAGAGTAGGCTTTAAACAAAGAGTATTGTCAATTCACTTCTCATTGTGCGGTAATAACGACACTGCTATGTTAATGTATGGTGGCTGTGGCCCTCACTGGAAATGAGCTCATGATAGCATGGATAGAAATGACTAGCCAACCACTAAAGCCCCTTATTGCAGATGCCTGTCCTAGCTAACCACTAAAGCCTCTTATTGCAGATGCCTGTCCTAGCCAACCACTAAAGCCCCTTATTGCAGATGCCTGTCCTAGCCAACCACTAAAGCCCCTTATTGCAGATGCCTGTCCTAGCTAACCACTAAAGCCTCTTATTGCAGATGCCTGTCCTAGCTGACCACTAAAGCCTCTTATTGCAGATGCCTGTCCTAGCCAACCACTAAAGCCTCTTATTGCAGATGCCTGTCCTAGCTAACCACTAAAGCCCCTTATTGCAGATGCCTGTCCTAGCCAACCACTAAAGCCTCTTATTGCAGATGCCTGTCCTAGCTAACCACTAAAGCCCCTTATTGCAGATGCCTGTCCTAGCCAACCACTAAAGCCCCTTATTGCAGATGCCTGTCCTAGCCAACCACTAAAGCCCCTTATTGCAGAGGCCTGTCCTAGCTAACCACTAAAGCCCCTTATTGCAGATGCCTGTCCTAGCCAACCACTAAAGCCCCTTATTGCAGATGCCTGTCCTAACCAACCACTAAAGCCTCTTATTGCAGATGCCTGTCCTCACCACTTTGTGTGCCTGTGTATCACCCATGTTAGACATACTCAGTAAACCTGCATCCTTTTTTTTGGTGGCAGGTGTGAATGCAGTTGACTGCTTCCTTATGCGATATGCATGGACATGTTGGCATTCGTTAAGCAGCTGTCCTCAGGACCTCAGTAATTCCTCCACCCGCTCGGTTTAGCTCAATAACTCAAAATGAAGTTCAAATGAATCCAGTTTTTCTACTGTTTCTCTGGGAGTGTCTGTGAGCCTCCAAATGGCACTAGCTGTTATTTGGGGTGGCAGGTAGCCTAGTGCTTAGAGCGTTGGGCCTGTAACCGAAAGGTTGCCAGATCGAATCCCGAGCTGACAAGGTTCTGCCCCTGTTCCTAGGCCGTCGTTGTAAATAAGAATTTGTTCTTAACTGACTTGCCTAGTTAAATAAAGGTAAACAATATATAAGAATAATGGACACACTCCCATTGCTGCAGACAAGAGGACAGGCAGTACAGCAGACTCATTAACGGTTGTAAACTGGATTTTCCCACAGTTTCTCTACTCTCTCACGCGTCTAAAACATGGATGTGAAACTTACACCTCAGCCTAAAATGTCAAATCAGGAGGAAGTGGTACTCGTTAAGCAGCCTGACGTCCTTTACATGTGCATACATTTTTCGTATGCTCTGCCAACTGAGCGCCACAGGACTTTCTAGTGAGCCTATTTTTCTCACATAGGTTGTACAATCACGTTGCGATGTTTTAAAAGACGATTGCTTTATCACGCACCGCCGTCAATGGGTAACGGAGAGTCTAGACCTATTTAGTGAAGGATGACGGTCGGGGCCAGTGAGATCGCATGGCGGTATTTTTAGCGCTCCCCTAACGTGGAATATTTTTCTAATAGGGGGCGACCTCGCCTAAGGTCTTTTGTTTTCCTACAATCATTTAACTTCATTAGGATATGAAGTGAGTAGGCTATAGGGCTCATTGGTTAGAAGGCCTTGGGGGGTCACGTGTTGGTTTTGGAGACATTTTATACATTTCCATTTGATAATGAAGTCATCTAAGCATAGTACCCCACCCTGTCTCGGGAATGGCAAATTGATCAATTTCCCTTAAGTTTTATGGGACAGAAATGGGATTTACTTTCTTTTGGTTCCTACTTCCTCTGGTGCGCTGCTACTACCCTCCCACGCCCCCTGTTCCCAGACGACATTGCAAAGAGACACATTTATCTCCCGGTCGTTTGTGTTTTGCTGTCTCTCACCTCTTCCAGTTAATGTTTTTACGTAAGTCCCCAATCAGACCCTGGTAGCCAGATGACTCTTTCATCTGCCGGTTTCTTCCTCACTTAATTCCGTCCCTCAAGTGCTGCCTAGATGAGATGTAGTGTGTGGATATTGGTTTGCGGTGGGAGGGGCTTTCTCTTGTTGTTGATGTTATTACTAACCCCCCCCCGTCGTCGTCTCTCTAGTACCTCACCTCTCTGTTTCTCTCTTGCTCTCGATCTGTCTCCTCCACTTGTTCTGCCTGGCTCCGTCTGAGGCGCAGCGTGCCTGAAGAATGTTCCCAGTAATTGAACATAAGGCCTCTCAGCACAGCTCAGGAAATAAAGCAGAAATGTAATACAGAAATGTAATACACCAACCGGGGCACAGAAAGAAAATTAGTTTTTATTTTCATCTTCTCTTGCTCTCTTTCCATTTCCCCTATTTTCTCTCTCTCTCTCCCCTTTATCCTCTCCCCTCTTTTTCCTCTCCCTCCCCCAGTGTACGTGTATCTAGTCAAACTGCCCCCACCCCCGTGTACTGTGATATACTCACACTGCTCTCTCCTCAGTCACAGTGATCAGGTATTCTGCCACTGTGTACTCTCTGTTTAGGACCAAATAGCTTTCTAGTTTGCTCTTTTTTTTCTTAATTCTTTCCAATGTGTCAAGTAATGATCTTTTTGTTTTCTCATGATTTGGTTGGGTCTAATTGTGTTGCTGTCCTGGGGCTCTGTGGGGTGTGTTTGTGAACAGAGCCCCAGGACCTGATATATGTGTGTGTACTCACAATGCCCTCTCTCTCTCCTCTCGGTCAGTGTACATGTCGTAAGGACATGGTGAAGATCTCCATGGACGTGTTTGTCCGCTGCCTGCAGCCAGAGCGCTACGTCCAGTGGAAACAGGGAAAGGACGGCATGGTGCTGGACCACCAGCGACCCACCACCCTGACCAGCCCTGAGCTGGAGCACTGGAGGGCCAACCGGGTCACCTACCGCCAGAAACTGCTTCAGAGGTCAGGGGGAGAAAGGGAGATGACAGTACACTTGCTTTACAATTGAATTTCATCGACCCGTCAAGATGAAAGGCATCATTGTCCAAGAGTATAATTGTATACGTCCTCCCCACACTACCTGATACATGTATACCTACATGCTTACCACATTCACTACCAAGATATAAATATACGCTGAGTGTACAAAACATTAGGAACACCTGCTCTTTCTATGACGTAGACTGACCAGGTGAATCCAGGTGAAATCTATGATCCCTTATTGATGTCACTTGTTAAATCCAATTCAATCAGTGTAGATGAAGGGGAGGAGACAGGTTAAAGGATTTTTAAGCCTTGAGACAATTGAGACATGGATTGTGTTTGTATGTGTATAATGTTTTTGTGTAACAGTGTCAGCCATGCTTCTGGTTGTGTTCCAATTGGTGTAGCTAGTCACACTGCCCACTCTCTCCCCTCTCACTCGCTCCGCTCTCTCCCCTCTCAATCAATCAATCAAATGTATTTATAAAGCCCTTCTTACAATAGCTGATATCTCAAAGTGCTGTACAGAAACCCAGCCTAAAACCCCAAACAGCAAGCAATGCAGGTGTAGAAGCACGGTGGCTAGGAAAAACTGCCTAGTAAGGCCAGAACCTAGGAAGAAACCTAGAGAGGAACCAGGCTATGGCTCTCTCCCCTTTCACTATACCCAGTGTCTCTCACTTTCAGGTCTCTCACTCTTTGGTCCTACATTTCTATCTATCCATCTTTGTGTCTTTTAAAAGCATGAATGTTTTACAGGGGAAACTTGAACAGTAAAATACAGGTAAAGGAGCGAGGTACTGAGTTATGTGTAAATACAAGTGAAGTACTGTAAGTGTCATCATTCACTCATGTCCCTGTTTGCCCCGTCCCTCCGTCCCCAGAGCTTTACAGAAGAAGGAGCAGCTGCGGCGGCTGAAACTGGAGGAGGTCAAGGTTCTGGCGGAGGAAGGCATTGAGATGGATGCCGCCGAGTACCAGCGTCAGGTGGAGGAGCGCGAGGCCCAGCGGCGCCAGGAGAGGGAGGAGAGGATGGCCCGGGAGGCGTTTCAGACCCTGGAGGCCATGGAGAGAGAGGACCAGGAGAGGGAAGAACGGGAGAGGCAGGACCGAGAGAGGCAGGACGCCGTTGCCGCCAAGGCCACAAGAGGTTGGTGTAGGGCTCAGTAGGGGCTTGGATTAGTTTTGCATTGTCTTTGCTACTGTTTGGTTTAGGATTGAGGCCCGAGGGGAGGAGGGGAACGTGAGCGTCAGGAGGAGGTCGTTAGGGTGAAGAGCAGGAGGTCAGAGTGAGGGGGGTGGATGTTTCACAAGGCACCAGTTGGATGAAATTCCATTTCAATTTTGGGTCAATTAAGGAGTTTAATTGATATCCCAGTTTCAAACTTCCAAAGTGAGTTAGACGTGAGCTACATGATATCGCAAGGTACCAGATCAAATGGGTATCAGAAGAAATGGCTATTAGAACCAACAAGTGGTACAGAGATATTAGGACACCGATTATTATAATTCTTTTTTACCTTATTGAATTGGGAGGTTCCACATTTCCCTTTTATTTCTCTCACCCAGTACACGACCCCCAGGCAGACCCACAGCACTTGACGGTGAATGGAGAGAAGAAGAAGAAGAAGAAGAAGAAGAGGAAGAAGCAGCAGCAGCAGCAACCTACCCTGCCGCTGGCCCCTATAAACTCCTTCCAAGCAGCGTTTGAGAAGTTTGCCACATTCAACATGCCCCAGACACCAAAGGAGCCCCAAGGCAGCAATGACACAGAAATACCAGCAGAGGACAGGCTTGATGTGAAAGGCATGCAGCAGGTAAGCAGTGCTGGAACAAGGTGTAGGATGACGTTGCCTCTAGACCAGGGCTCTCCAACACTGTTCCTGGAGAGCTACCTTCCTGCAGGGTTTCTCTCCAACACTGTTCCTGGAGAGCTACCTTCCTGCAGGGTTTCTCTCCAACCCTGTTCCTGGAGAGCTACCTTCCTGTAGGGTTTCAATCTAACCCTGTTCCTGGAGAGTTACCATCCTGTAGGGTTTCTCTCCAACACTGTTCCTGGAGAGCTACCTTCCTGTAGGGTTGCTACCCTACTGTACCTGGAGAGCTACCTTCCTGTAGATTCTCACTCCAACCCTGTTCCTGGAGAGCTACCTTCCTGTAGGGTTTCACTCCAACCCTACTCTAGCACACCTGATTCTAATAATTAGCTGGTTGATAAGCTGAATCAGGTTAGTTACAATTGGGGTTGGAGTGAAACCCTACAGGAAGGTAGCTCTCCAGGAATTGGGTTGGAGAGCCCTGCTCTAGACGCTGATCTTGGGTCAGTTTTTGCATTTTCCCCCACTAATGGTTAAGGTTAGGATTGGTGTAGAGCAATGGTTCCCTAACATTTTGTAGTCCCGTACCCCTTCAAACATTCAACCTCCAGCTGCGTACCCCCTCTAGCACCAGGGTCAGCGCACTCTCAAATGTTGTTTTTTGCCTGCCACACACACACTATACGATACATTTATTAAATATAAGAATGAGTGAGTTTTTGTCACAATCTGGCTCGTGGGAAGTGACAGAGCTCTTATAGGACCAGGGTACATATAATAATAATCAATAATTTTGCTCTTTATTTAACCATCTTACATATAAAACTTTATTTGTTAATTGAAAATTGTGAATAACTCACCACAGATTAATGAGAAGGGTGTGCTTGAAAGGATGCACATAACTCTGTAATGTTGGGTTGTTTTGGAGAGAGTCTGTCTTAGATCATTTTCCACACACAGTCTGTACCTGTATTTAGTGTTCATTCTAGTGAGGGCCTAGAATCCACTCTCACATAGGTACGTGGTTGCAAAGGGCATCAGTGTCTTAACAGCGCGATTTGCCAAGGCAGGATACTCTGAGCGCAGCCCAATCCAGAAATCTGACAGTCGCTTCTGATTAAATTAAATTTTCACAGAACTGCTTGTTGCAATTTCGATGAGGCTCTCTTGTTCAGATTTTGGTAAGTGGACTGGAGGCATGAAAGGGATAACGAATCCAGTTGTTTGTGTAATCCGTTTTGGGAAAGTACCTGCGTAATTGCACACCCAACTCACTCAGGTGCTTCGCTATATCACATTTGACATTGTCCGTAAGCTTTAGTTCTTTTGTACCCAAAAAATCATACAATGATGGAAAGACCTGTGTGTTGTCCTTGTTAATGCAGACAGAGCTCCAACTTCTTAATCATAGCCTCAATTTTGTCCCACACACTTAATATAGTTGTGGAGAGTCCCTGTAATCCTAGATTCAGATCATTCAGGTGAGAAAAAACATCGCCCAGACAGGCCAGTCGTGTGAGAAACTCATCATCATGCAAGCGGTCAGACAAGTGAAAATTATGGTTATTTGCCCCTTGATAACCAGCACACTTCTGTATGTTGTAAAAGTTTTACATGGTCACTGCTCATATCATTGCATAATGCAGAAAATACACGAGAGTTCAGCTAGAGCGTCTTGGTGGATGCTGCAGTGTACCCAAGTGTCGTCGGGAGCAACTGCTTCTGCACGCGTTACCACTCCACTATGTCTCCCTGTCATGGCTTTTGTGCCATCAGTACAGATGCCAACATGAGCAGCAGCTACGTTTGGCTATATACGGACCGTTAGTGTAATTCCCGCAAGAGAGTGACAGTTAATTAATGTGAATTGATGTTAATTATTTGACTAAACTACCTGTATTTGACATTGTGTTGTTATTTCGCTGAACACTAGATGGTTTAATTTTATTTTTGGCAGTGAAATGAGGCTACTCAGGCGAGAAACCCCCCAAATGTACGCATACCCCAGTTTGGGAATACCTGGTATAGAGGAAGCTGCTCCTAGATCTGTACCTAAGGGAAACTTCACCCTGGAGCATAGAACAACCAAAACACTAGCTTCAAGCTTTCAAAACACAGGTTATCAACGCCTCCATTTGAACGTTTTAGATGTTATTAATTTAGATGCTCTTATACAGCTGGACTAATTATCAGCGGTGGAAAATGTTTATTCAAACCCAGGATTTTGCTGATTCATTTTTGGGGTTCCTCAGCAGTCATCGTACTACTCTAAGCAGTTGAAGATTAAGATGGAGGTGAAGAAGAGTCGCCGGCACCCCCTCAGCAAGCCGCCTATGCGCTCTCCGCTATCCATCGTCAAGCAGGAAATGTCCAGCGATGAAGGTTGGTTCTGAGGGGATGACATTGTAGCACAGTCTGTATTCTCTCTGTTCTGGTCTAACACACTATTGCGGATTCCTCTGGCTCTTGTGCTACATGCATTGCAGGCCCGATACAGCCTATATCCCGATACAGCCTATATCCCGATACAGCCTATATCCCGATACAGCCTATATCCCGATACAGCCTATATTCTTGCTTGTATGCGCATTCTGTGTGTATCTAGACTGATCTGACGCGTGTGTGTGTTTGCTCCTGTCTCCCTAATCAGAGCTGTTCTCCCCCTTGCCACTGGATGGCCATGTGAAGAAGGCGGGTCACTTGTGGCAGAACCGCACTCCCAACATCCTGGCTGAGAAGAGTTTCAATGCGGCCGTGGCCACCCTGGAACCCTACTGTGCCGTATGCACTCTGTTCTGCCCATACACACAGGTAGGGTACAAACCATACACACAGGTAGGGTACAAACCATACACACAGGTAGGGGGGTACAAACCATACACACAGGTAGGGGGGTACAAACCATACACACAGGTAGGGGGGTACAAACCATACACACAGGTAGGGGGGTACAAACCATACACACAGGTAGGGGGGTACAAACCATACACACAGGTAGGGGGGTACAAACCATACACACAGGTAGGGGGGTACAAACCATACACACAGGTAGGGGGGTACAAACCATACACACAGGTAGGGGGGTACAAACCATACACACAGGTAGGGGGGTACAAACCATACACACAGGTAGGGGGGTACAAACCATACACACAGGTAGGGGGGTACAAACCATACACACAGGTAGGGGGGTACAAACCATACACACAGGTAGGGGGGTACAAACCATACACACAGGTAGGGGGGTACAAACCATACACACAGGTAGGGGGGTACAAACCATACACACAGGTAGGGGGGTACAAACCATACACACAGGTAGGGGGGTACAAACCATGGACACACAGGTAGGGGGGTACAAACCATGGACACACAGGTAGGGGGGTACAAACCATGGACACACGGGTAGGGGGGTACAAACCATGGACACACGGGTAGGGGGTACAAACCATACACACGGGTAGGGGGTACAAACCATGGACACACAGGTAGGGGGTACAAACCATGGACACACAGGTAGGGGGTACAAACCATGGACACACAGGTAGGGGGTACAAACCATGGACACACAGGTAGGGGGTACAAACCATGGACACACAGGTAGGGGGTACAAACCATGGACACACAGGTAGGGGGTACAAACCATGGACACACAGGTAGGGGGTACAAACCATGGACACACAGGTAGGGGGTACAAACCATGGACACACAGGTAGGGGGTACAAACCATGGACACACAGGTAGGGGGTACAAACCATGGACACACAGGTAGGGGGTACAAACCATGGACACACAGGTAGGGGGTACAAACCATGGACACACAGGTAGGGGGTACAAACCATGGACACACAGGTAGGGGGTACAAACCATGGACACACAGGTAGGGGGTACAAACCATGGACACACAGGTAGGGGGTACAAACCATGGACACACAGGTAGGGGGTACAAACCATGGACACACAGGTAGGGGGTACAAACCATGGACACACAGGTAGGGGGTACAAACCATGGACACACAGGTAGGGGGTACAAACCATGGACACACAGGTAGGGGGTACAAACCATGGACACACAGGTAGGGGGTACAAACCATGGACACAGCTGGGGAGGTACTGTATATATTATAACATGTCTCTATGCCACAAACACAGTGAATGTTACAATCGGACAACAGTGGTCTTGGACACAGGGCTGAGTCTGCAGATTACAGAGAGTCATGTTAACCATGCTGCATACGCTAAATGGGCAACAGATGCATGAATGAACAGAGAGAATGAAAAGTTGGTGTTTAAGCTGCTAGTTAATACATATTAGTAGATATAGAGGCATCAGACCATTAGACCACCAACTATGACTGCCATCAGTTTTGACTAAGACTTCTGATGGAAATGTTTCAGATGAATGTAATCTGGACACATTTGTGGGAGTGGTCCCGTGTTCAATATAGATTTTGGGGGGAAATGTGACAGTTCTAAACTCCACCCAGTGTAACCTCCTTCCCCTGTTTCATCCAGCCCCAGAATATATGTAACCTCTTCCCCTGTTTCATCCAGCCCTAGAATATATGTAACCTCCTTCCCCTGTTTCATCCAGCCCCAGAATATATGTAACCTCCTTCCCCTGTTTCATCCAGCCCCAGAATATATGTAACCTCCTTCCCCTGTTTCATCCAGCCCCAGAATATATGTAACCTCTTCCCCTGTTTCATCCAGCCCCAGAATATATGTAACCTCTTCCCCTGTTTCATCCAGCCCCAGAATATATGTAACCTCCTTCCCCTGTTTCATCCAGCCACAGAATATATGTAATCTCCTTCCTCTGTTTCATCCAGCCACAGAATATATGTAACCCCCTTCCTCTGTTTCATCCAGCCCCAGAATATATGTAACCTCCTTCCCCTGTTTCATCCAGCCCCAGAATATATTATAACCTCCTTCCCCTGTTTCATCCAGCCCCAGAATATATGTAACCTCCTTCCCCTGTTTCATCCAGCCCCAGAATATATGTAACCTCCTTCCCCTGTTTCATCCAGCCCCAGAATTATATGTAACCTCCTTCCCCTGTTTCATCCAGCCCCAGAATATATGTAACCTCTTCCTCTGTTCCATCCAGCCCCAGAAGGACTCTCTGTACCCATCCGACAGCCCCAGTTCCCCCAACCACCCTCACACTCCCCGCTGCGGCAGCCGCACCCACCCGCTGGTCCCAGAGATGTGCTTCAGCGCCGGGCCGGACAACACGGAGCCGCTGCCCTCCAACTCCCACACGGGAGAAGACTGCACCAGCCCGCTGATCTCCTGCTCCTCCTGCAGCCTGCAGGTCCACTCCAGTAAGTAGGCCCACAGAAAGATAGACACATTGATATTGACTAATACAGGCAGGCAGGCAGATGGACGGATAGATGGGTAGAAAGCCAGGCAGTCTGTTTATCAGTCGGTCAAAACAATTGCATTGTCTTCATTAGATCAGTCGGTCAAAATAATTGCATTGTCTTCTATAGATCAGTCGGTCAAAACAATCGTATTGTCTTCTATAGATCAGTCGGTCAAAACAATTGCATTGTCTTCTATAGATCAGTCAGTCAAAACAATCGTATTGTCTTCTATAGATCAGTCGGTCAAAACAATCGTATTGTCTTCTATAGATCAGTCGGTCAAAACAATTGCATTGTCTTCTATAGATCAGCACCAGCCAGACAAAATAATATGTTTACTTTAGTCAACTACTAGCCAGACAAAAACAGTCTATATTTTCAACCAGGCCCTCACCAAACAAACAAATCAGTTCCAGGCAGCCAGTCTGTACCAGCCATTCAAGTCTCCCTCCGTGTTTACCTAAGAGGATATTTACTGTGTTCTCCCCAGTCTGTACCAGCCAGTCAATACCAGCCAGTCAAGTCTCCCTCCGTGTTTACCAAAGAGGATATTTACTGTGTTCTCCCCAGTCTGTACCAGCCAGTCAAGTCTCCCTCCATGTTTACCTAAGAGGATATTTACTGTGTTCTCCCCAGTCTGTACCAGCCAGTCAAGTCTCCCTCCATGTTTACCTAAGAGGATATTTACTGTGTTCTCCCCAGTCTGTACCAGCCAGTCAAGTCTCCCTCCGTGTTTACCAAAGAGGATATTTACTGTGTTCTCCCCAGTCTGTACCAGCCAGTCAAGTCTCCCTCCATGTTTACCTAAGAGGATATTTACTGTGTTCTTCCCATTCTGTACCAGCCAGTCAATACCAGTCAGTCAAGTCTCCCTCCATGTTTACCTAAGAGGATATTTACTGTGTTTGTTTTCCTGTCTGGTTTTTATTCACAAAGCTAATGGTCTGTAGTGTTTGCACGGCGTATTTATCTAAATTCCCATTATGTATTTTCACCCCCTTGGGCCCAAAGCGGGGATTTTTCTCTCCACAAGGATCAAAATGCCAATCAAATTGTTCTAGCTAATTTACTGCCGCTCACCCTGAACTTCCCAGGATTGTTGTGCCAGTGTCTCCCAAAACTGTTCCCTTGCCCAAAAAGAGATAAAGGAAGTAGTTTTGCGCCTCTTTCTCTACTCGCCCAGCCTAGGCTGCGTAGCCAATTAGGCTAGCCTCTGTATGGTGGGGAGGGGTTAGCATGCAACACACAGGGAGCGGTTAGACTAGAATGGCGAACAGTGGTCACTAACCTCGATTTCAATAAGCCTGCGGCGAAGGACATACTGCTCAACCTGGACCAGGCCCAAATCTCTGACACTCGTAAAAAAGGAAGAGTCAGCATTAAAAGCCAGCGTGCGGGGATACATGACGAGACTACGACGGCGAGTGGATCAACCGCTTCTACCCTCTGTTCTATTGGCGAACGTGCAATCACTGGAAAATAAACTGGACGAGCGCCGTTCGACACTATCCTATCAGCGTGGTCTGAAGAACTGTAATATCCTATGTTTCTCTGAGTCATGGCTGAACAAGGACATGGAAAATATACATCTAGCTGTTTATTTCTATACATAAGCAGAACAGAACGGCAGTGTCTTTTGTTAACAGCTGGTGCACAATCTCTATATTAATAAGGAAGTCTCAAGGTTCTGCTCGCCTGACTTAGAATACCTCATGATAAGCTGTAGACCATACTATTTACCAAGATTTATTTATATTTTTCGTAGCTGTCTATTTACCACCACAAACTGAAGCTGGCACTAAGACCCCACTCAACGAGCTGTATAAGGCCATAAGCAAGAAAATGCTTATCCAGAGGCTGCACTCCTAGTGGCCGGTGATTTTAATGCAGGAAAACTGAAATCCATTTTACTTCATTTCTACCAACATATCATCTGTGCAACTAGAGGCAAAACAAAACAACTACAATTCACCTTTAATCCACACACACTCATACAAAGCTCTCCCTCGCCCTCCATTTGGCAAATCTGACCATAACTCTATCCTCCTGATTCCTGCTTACAAGCAAAAACTCAAGCAGGAAGTACTAGTGACGCACTCAATGTGGAAATGGTCAGATGAAGCGGACGCTAAGCTACAGGTCTGTTTTGCTAACACAGACTGGAATATCTTCCGGGAATCATCTGATGGCATCGAAGTTTAACAAATCAGTCACCAGCTTCATTAATAAGTGCATCGATGACGTCGTCCCCACAGTGACCATACGTACATATCCCAACCAGAAGCCATGGATTACAGGCAACATCAAAACTGAGCTAAAGGCTCAGGCTGCCACTTTCAAGGAGCGGAACACTAATAAGAAATCCAGCTATGCCGTCCGACGAACCATCAAACAGGCAAAGCGTCAATACAGGACTAAGATCGAATCCTACTGATGAGCGTCAGAGCCGGTGTAGATGTGGCACGGCTTGCAAACTATTACGGATTACAAAGGGAAACCCAGCCGAGAGCTGCCCAGTGACGCGAGCCTACCAGACGAGCTAAATACCTTCTATGTTCGCTTTGAGGCAAGCAACAGTGAACCATGCAGGAGAACAGCTCTCCGTAACCGATATCAGTAAAACCTTTAAACAGGTTAACATTCACAAGGCCACAGGGCTGACCAGTATCTTCACTGACATTTTCAAACTCTCCCTGACCCAGTCTATAATACCTACATGTTTCAAGTAGACCATCATAGTCCCTGTGCCTTAGAACACCAATGTAACCGGTCTAAATGACCATTGCCCCTTAGCACTCACATCTGTAGCCGTGTAATGCTGTGAAAGGCTGGTCATGGCTCACATCAACACCATCATCCCAGAGACCCTGGACCCAGTCCAATTGGCATACAGATCCACAGATGATGCAATCTCTATCTATTGCACTCCACACTTCCCTTTCCCACCTGGACAAAAAGAACACTACGTGAGAATGCTGTTCATTGACTACAACTCAGTGTTCAACACCATAGTGCCCACAAAGCTCATCACTAAGCTAAGGACCCTGGGACTAAACACCTCCCTCTGCAACTGGATCCTGGACTTTCTAACGAGTAGGCAACAACACTTCCGCTACGCATGATTGAGAGCATCTTGACTGGCTGCATCACTGCTTGGTATGGCAACTATTTGGGATCCCACCATAAGGCGCTACAGATGGTAGTGAATCTGGCCCAGTACATCACTGGGGCCGGGCTCCCTGCCGTCCTTCATTTTTTTATTTTTTTATTTTTTTTCACCTTTATTTAACCAGGTAGGCTAGTTGAGAACAAGTTCTCATTTGCAACTGCGACCTGGCCAAGATAAAGCATAGCAGTGTGAACAGACAACACAGAGTTACACATGGAGTAAACAATAAACAAGTCAATAACATGGTAGAAAAAAAGAGAATCTATATACAATGTGTGCAAAAGGCATGAGGTAGGCAATAAATCGAATAATTACAATTTAGCAGATTAACACTGGAGTGATAAATCATCAGATGATCATGTGCAAGAAGAGATATTGGTACTGGTGTGCAAAAGAGCAGAAAAGTAAATAAATAAAAGCAGTATGGGGGGTGAGGTAGGTAAATTGGGTGGGTAGTTTACAGATGGACTATGTACAGCTGCAGCGATCGGTTAGCTGCTCGGATAGCAGATTTTTAAAGTTGTTGAGGGAGATAAAAGTCTCCAACTTCAGAGATTTTTGCAATTCGTTCCAGTCGCAGGCAGCAGAGAACTGGAAGGAAAGGCGTCCAAATGAGGTTTTAGCTTTAGGGATGATCAGTGAGATACACCTGCTGGAGCGCGTGCTGCGGGTGGGTGTAGCCATCGTGACCAGTGAACTGAGATAAGGCGGCACTTTACCTAGCATAGCCTTGTAGATGACCTGGAGCCAGTGGGTCTGACGACGAACATGTAGCGAGGGCCAGCCGACTAGGGCATACAGGTCGCAGTGGTGGGTCGTATAAGGTGCTTTAGTAACAAAACGAATGGCACTGTGATAAACTGCATCCAGTTTGCTGAGTAGAGTGTTGGAAGCTATTTTGTAGATGACATCGCCGAAGTCGAGGATCGGCAGGATAGTCAGTTTTACTAGGGTAAGTTTGGCGGCGTGAGTGAAGGAGGCTTTGTTGCGGAATAGAAAGCCGATTCTTGATTTGATTTTGGATTGGAGATGTTTGATATGAGTCTGGAAGGAGAGTTTGCAGTCTAGCCAGACACCTAGGTACTTATAGATGTCCACATATTCTAGGTCGGAACCGTCCAGGGTGGTGATGCTAGTCGGGCGTGCGGGTGCAGGCAGCGAACGGTTGAAAAGCATGCATTTGGTTTTACTAGCGTTTAAGAGCAGTTGGAGGCCACGGAAGGAGTGTTGTATGGCATTGAAGCTCGTTTGGAGGTTAGATAGCACAGTGTCCAAGGAAGGGCCGGAAGTATATAGAATGGTGTCGTCTGCGTAGAGGTGGATCAGGGAATCGCCCGCAGCAAGAGCAACATCATTGATGTATACAGAGAAAAGAGTCGGCCCGAGAATTGAACCCTGTGGTACCCCCATAGAGACTGCCAGAGGACCGGACAACATGCCCTCCGATTTGACACACTGAACTCTGTCTGCAAAGTAGTTGGTGAACCAGGCAAGGCAGTCATTAGAAAAACCGAGGCTACTGAGTCTGCCGATAAGAATATGGTGATTGACAGAGTCGAAAGCCTTGGCCAGGTCGATGAAGACGGCTGCACAGTAATGTCTTTTATCGATGGCGGTTATGATGTCGTTTAGTACCTTGAGCGTGGCTGAGGTGCATCCGTGACCGGCTCGGAAACCGGATTGCACAGCGGAGAAGGTACGGTGGGATTCGAGATGGTCAGTGATCTGTTTGTTGACTTGGCTTTCGAAGACCTTAGATAGGCAGGGCAGGATGGATATAGGTCTGTAACAGTTTGGGTCCAGGGTGTCTCCCCCTTTGAAGAGGGGGATGACCGCGGCAGCTTTCCAATCCTTGGGGATCTCAGATGATACGAAGGAGAGGTTGAACAGGCTGGTAATAGGGGGTGCGACAATGGCGGCGGACAGTTTCAGAAATAGGGGGTCCAGATTGTCAAGCCCAGCTGATTTGTATGGGTCCAGGTTTTCCAGCTCTTTCAGAACATCTGCTATCTGGATTTGGGTAAAGGAGAAGCTGGGGAGGCTTGGGCGAGTAGCAGCGGGGGGGGGCGGGGCTGTTGGCCAAGGTTGGAGTCGCCAGGAAGAAGGCATGGCCAGCCATTGAGAAATGCTTGTTGAAGTCTTCGATTATCACGGATTTATCGGTGGTGACCGTGTTACCTAGCCTCAGTGCAGTGGGCAGCTGGGAGGAGGTGCTCTTGTTCTCCATGGACTTTACAGTATCCCAGAACTTTTTGGAGTTAGAGCTACAGGATGCGAATTTCTGCTTGAAAAAGCTGGCCTTTGCTTTCCTGACTGACTGCGTGTATTGGTTCCTGACTTCCCTGAACAGTTGCATATCGCGGGGGCTATTCGATGCTATTGCAGTTCGCCACAGGATGTTTTTGTGCTGGTCGAGGGCAGTCAGGTCTGGAGTGAACCAAGGGCTATATCTGTTCTTGGTTCTGCATTTTTTGAACGGAGCATGCTTGTCTAATATGGTGAGGAAGTAACATTTAAAGAATGACCAGGCATCCTCAACTGACGGGATGAGGTCAATATCCTTCCAGGGTACCCGGGCCAGGTCGATTAGAAAGGCCTGCTCGCAGAAGTGTTTTAGGGAGCGTTTGACAGTGATGAGGGGTGGTCGTTTGACCGCAGACCCGTGGCGGATACAGGCAATGAGGCAGTGATCGCTGAGATCTTGATTGAAGACAGCAGAGGTGTATTTGGAGGGCAGGTTGGTCAGGATAATGTCTATTAGGGTGCCCATGTTTACGGATTTAGGGTTGTACCTGGTGGGTTCCTTGATGATTTGTGTGAGATTGAGGGCATCAAGCTTGGATTGTAGGACTGCCGGGGTGTTAAGCATATCCCAGTTTAGGTCACCTAACAGAACAAACTCTGAAGCTAGATGGGGAGCGATCAATTCACAGATGGTGTCCAGGGCACAGCTGGGAGCTGAGGGGGGTCGGTAGCAGGCGGCAACAGTGAGAGACTTATTTCTGGAGAGATTAATTTTTAAAATTAGAAGTTCGAACTGTTTGGGCATAGACCTGGAAAGTATGACAGAACTTTGCAGGCTATCTCTGCAGTAGATTGCAACTCCTCCCCCTTTGGCAGTTCTATCTTGACGGAAAGTGTTATAGTTGGGTATGGAAATCTCAGAATTTTTGGTGGCCTTCCTAAGCCAGGATTCGGACACGGCAAGGACATCAGGATTGGCAGAGTGTGCTAAAGCGGTGAGTAAGGCAAACTTACTCAAACAGGCTTCTGATGTTGACATGCATGAGGCCAAGGCTTTTTCGATCGCAGAAGTCAACAAATGAGGGTGACTGGGGACATGCAGGGCCTGGGTTTACCTCCACATCACCCGAGGAACAGAGGAGTAGTAGGATGAGGGTGCGGCTAAAGGCTATCAAAACTGGTCGCCTAGAGCGTTGGGGACAAAGAATAAAAGGAGCAGATTTATGGGCGTGGTAGAATAGATTCTGGGCATAATGTGCAGACAGGGGTATGGAGGGGCGCGGGTACAGCGGAGGCAAGCCCAGGCACTGGGTGATGATAAGAGAGGTTGTATCTCTGGACATGCTGGTCTCAATGGGTGAGGTCACCGCATGTGTGGGGGGTGGGACAAAGGGGGTATCAGAGGTACGGAGAGTGGAACTACAGGGTCCATTGCAAACCAAAACAATGACAATGAAAACTAGCCTGAACAACAGTATGCAAGGCATATTGATATTTGAGAGAGACATACAATAAGGCATAAAGTGATTGCAGGTCTTGATTGGGAGAGCTAGCTAAAACAACAGGTAAGATAACAGCAGCAATAACAGGGTGCTAGTCTGACACAGCAACAACAGGTAAAAAATGGCGATGACTAGGCAGAGAGGGTCGGATTAACTACACACAGATCCTGAGTTAAAGCACAGAGCCGACAGATAAGACACAAATAAACAGAATGGAGTACCGTGAATTAATGGACAGTCAAGCATGCATCAGCTATGTAGCCAAGTGATCATAGTGTCCAGGGGGCAGCCGTAGATGGAGCAGAGGAGGCCTCCACTAAGCTAGCACGCGGCGTGTAAAGTTAGTAGCCCGGGGGGTGGTCTGCTCAGACGGAGGGGGTCTGCTCAGACGTGGTTGTGTCGACAGAGAATCCAAGCCAGATGGCGATGGCGAAAGAGAGGTTGTGAATTGTAGAATAGTGTTTGCTAACTGGTGCTAGCTTCGTGGCAGTGGCAGTGGCACTAGCTCTTCAGCTAGCCGGCAGATGGGCCTAGCTCGAGGCTAGCTCAAGGCTAACTGGTGCTTGCTTCGGGACAGAGGTGTTAGCCAGTAGTAGCCACTCGGTTGCAGCTAGCTAGCTGTGATGATACGGTGTAATTGTCCAGAGCTTGCGTCAGGAATCCGGTGATGTGGTAGAGAAAAAGCAGTCCTATATGCTCTGGGTTGATATCGCGCTTGCAGCTAGCCGGCAGATGGGCCTAGCTCGAGGCTAGCTCAAGGCTAACTGGTGCTTGCTTCGGGACAGAGGTGTTAGCCAGTAGTAGCCACTCGGTTGCAGCTAGCTAGCTGTGATGATACGGTGTAATTGTCCAGAGCTTGCGTCAGGAATCCGGTGATGTGGTAGAGAAAAAGCAGTCCTATATGCTCTGGGTTGATATCGCGCTGCAGCTAGCCGGCAGATGGGCCTAGCTCGAGGCTAGCTCAAGGCTAACTGGTGCTTGCTTCGGGACAGAGGTGTTAGCCAGTAGTAGCCACTCGGTTGCAGCTAGCTAGCTGTGATAATACGGTGTAATTGTCCAGAGCTTGCGTCAGGAATCCGGTGATGTGGTAGAGAAAAAGCAGTCCTATATGCTCTGGGTTGATATCGCGCTTGCAGACTGGCAGGTATCGGCCCGGTATTGAAGCTGGCTGTGTCCGAGTTAAGGGCGAAGACCGCAGCAGTGGCTAACTGACTACTAGCTAGTAGCTAGTTATCTGGCTAGCTTCTGATTGGGGTTACGGTTCAAAAGTATATAAAAAATAGCAGGTCCGTACCACATTGGGTGAGGCGGAATGTAGGAATGTATATTCAGTTCCTAGATGGAAAGTGAAATTAAAATAAATACGAAATGTATACGAAAAATACGAATACTATTTACACGGGACAAGACAGGACAAAGACACATCCGACTGCTACGCCATTCTTGGATACCAGTCAGAGGAAAGCCTTAAAAATGGTCAGACTCCAGACACCCAAATCATAGATTGTTCTCTCTGCTAACGCATGGCAAGAGATACCGGAGCACCAACTCTGGGACCAAAAGGGTCCTGAACAGCTTCCACCCCCAAGTCGCGAGACTGCCGAACAGCTTCCACCCCCAAGTCGCGAGACTGCCGAACAGCTTCCACCCCCAAGTCGCGAGACTGCCGAACAGTCTTATAATCAAATATCTACTTGGACTATTTGCATTGACCCCCCCCCCCCCCCTGCTAGTTTTTTTTGTACCGACTCTATACACATATATACAGTGGGGAGAACAAGTATTTGATACACTGCCGATTTTGCAGGTTTTCCTACTTACAAAGCATGTAGAGGTCTGTCATTTTTATCATAGGTACACTTCAACTGTGAGAGACGGAATCTAAAACAAAAGTCCAGAAAATCACATTGTATGATTTTTAAGTAATTAATTTGCATTTTATTGCATGACATTAGTATTTGATCACCTACCAACCAGTAAGAATTCCGGCTCTCACAGACCTGTTAGTTTTTCTTTAAGAAGCCCTCCTGTTCTCCACTCATTACCTGTATTAACTGCACCTGTTTGAACTCGTTACCTGTATAAAAGACACCTGTCCACACACTCAATCAAACAGACTCCAACCTCTCCACAATGGCCAAGACCAGAGAGCTGTGTAAGGACATCAGGGATAAATTGTAGACCTGTACAAGGCTGGGATGGGCTACAGGACAATAGGCAAGCAGCTTGGTGAGAAGGCAACAACTGTTGGCACAATTATTAGAAAATGGAAGAAGTTCAAGATGACGGTCAATCACCCTCGGTCTGGGGCTCCATGCAAGATCTCACCTCGTGGGGCATCAATGATCATGAGGAATGTGAGGGATCAGCCCAGAACTACACGGCAGGACCTGGTCAATGACCTGAAGAGAGCTGGGACCACAGTCTCAAAGAAAACCATTAGTAACACACTACGCCGTCATGGATTAAAATCCTGCAGCGCACGCAAGGTCCCCCTGCTCAAGCCAGCGCATGTCCAGGCCCGTCTGAAGTTTGCCAATGACCATCTGGATGATCCAGAGGAGGAATGGGAGAAGGTCATGTGGTCTGATGAGACAAAAATAGAGCTTTTTGCTCTAAACTCCACTCGCCGTGTTTGGAGGAATAGAAGGATGAGTACAACCCCAAGAACACCATCCCAACCGTGAAGCATGGAGGTGGAAACATCATTCTTTGGGGATGCTTTTCTGCAAAGGGGACAGGACGACTGCACTGTATTGAGGGGAGGATGGATGGGGCCATGTATCGCGAGATCTACACCAACAACCTCCTTCCCTCAGTAAGAGCATTGAAGATGGGTCGTGGCTGGGTCTTCCAGCATGACAACGACACGAAGCACACAGCCAGGGCAACTAAGGAGTGGCTCCGTAAGAAGCATCTCAAGGTCCTGGAGTGGCCTAGCCAGTCTCCAGACCTGAACCCAATAGAAAATCTTTGGAGGGAGCCGAAACTCCGTATTGCCCAGCGACAGCCCCGAAACCTGAAGGATCTGGAGAAGATCTGTAGGGAGGAGTGGGCCAAAATCCCTGCTGCAGTGTGTGCAAACCTAGTCAAGAACTACAGGAAACGTATGATCTCTGTAATTGCAAACAAAGGTTTCTGTACCAAATATTAAGTTCTGAATTTCTGATGTATCAAATACTTATGTCATGCAATAAAATGCAAATTAATTACTTAAAAATCATACAATGTGATTTTCTGGGTTTTTGTTTTAGATTCCTTCTCTCACAGTTGAAGTGTACCTATGATAAAAATTACAGACCTCTACATGCTTTGTAAGTAGGAAAACCTGCAAAATCGGCAGTGTATCAAATACTTGTTCTCCCCACTGTGTATATATATATATATATATATATATATATATATATATACACAAACGCTACACTGACACTCCAACGAATCAAATAAAATGTTATTTGTCACATACACATGGTTAGCAGATGTTAATGCGAGTGTAGCGAAATGTTGGAGACCAACTCACCAATGCCTTTTCAACGCACACACTACATACGCTCACACACACACACACAAAACACACACATGCATATTGACGCCACACACGCACTTATAGACACTTTCACACTGCTTCTACTTTATTATCTCTCCTGATTGCCCGGTCACTTTGACCCTTCATGTACATGTTACTTCAACTACACTACCTTGTACCATTGCACATTGACTCGGTACTGGTACTCGTTGTGTATAAAGCCTTGTTGTTATTTTATTGTGTAACTATTTATTTATAAATCTTTAGCAAATTTTTGTTACTTTTTAACTCTGCGTTGTTGGGAAAGGGGCTCGTGAGGAAGCATTTCACGGTAAAGTCTACACATTGTCGTGTCTTTGACTATGCCAGATTAATTGCTTTGACATTCTATTCTATAAAATAATTTCTCCGTAATTAATATTACCTGATTGAGCTAATCATGTAAACGTAATTAACTAGAGAGGGACACCATGAAATAATATTTATAGAGCTGTTATCTTCCGAATAAACTCTTAAAGATTTAGTAATATTTTACATCCATAGCAGTCACATTAATCGTCATTTTATTCAGTCTCATCTGAAAGTGGTAAATCCTTGGTTATCTGCAAGAATCCTGGCTAACAAGTTGAATCAGCAATACAAAATTGGGTTTAATTATTTATTTACTAAATACCTAACTAATCACACAGAATCACACATATCCAATTAAATCATAACTTGAATCACAAACTTGCCGTCATAAAGGCAAACGTCCCTAGCGGGCGGAATAGACATGACAGCTTGTTACACAAAGGAAAGGGGGGGGCTGGGTTTTAGTGAAAGAGCGGGAGACTGGAACATAGGCGAAGCTGTGTTATCGCAAATACAGTATCTTATGCATTCTAAATTACCGCCCATTTGAAAAAGGAAAATGCAATAAATATTTACTCTGAGCTGCGCTTCAGTAGGTTGGTGGTAGATGGACGACCGTATCGCCAACCTGAGACCTCTGTCCTTTGAAGAATGTCTCTGGTGGTCACTGGATTCGTTGGAGTAGCGTCGATGTGTAGTAGACGGGATACTCTGACTGTCCTTCCTAACCTGCATTTGTAGCAGCTGTTGCTAACTCAACGGCTAGGAGGTATCACTTCTGTAGTGAATACGAGTTCAAAGTTCATACCATTTACAACCAAAGTCCATGCTGATGTTGGCTTAGTTCTGTAGTTATTATCTGAACCATTCTGACATCGGATCGTCATCCTAAATGTACCCGGAACAGGAAGTTATATTTTTGTCAATGGCTTTTATAGTGGAGGGAGAGGGGTGTGTCTGAAAAGTTTATAACCCATGTCTCTTCACAGGGGCGGGCCCCTAGTTGAGCAGAAGCCCAAATTTATGAAAATCCAAATCTCTCATTTGGAAGCTAAAATTACATTTAATCTCTTCACAAATAATTTCATATTCAAACATTTGAATTAAACAACAATTCCATGTGAATCCGATACCTCTGACGTTTAGACTTTCCACAGTAGAGTTTGTCATTCTATCATTGATGAGAATGTGTCAGAGGGCAACCGAACTGACATAATATACCTTAAGTACCACCGCATATGTTCAGTTGGTCGGATTACCAGAATATAGTTCATTTCCCCCCACTTCTGATGTTCCCAGAATCTCTATGTTAACCAAGGGGTTTTCTTATGTCACATCAGTTATAGTAGGGAGAGGGAAAAGGGGGGAAAGAGGTATTTATGACTGTCATAAACCTACCCCTAGGCCAACGTCATTTTACATTTACATTTAAGTCATTTAGCAGACGCTCTTATCCAGAGCGACTTACAAGTTGGGTCATGACAACATGTATTAGCTTGCGACACACAGGGAGAGGTTAGTGTGTGACTGTGCAGCCAGCTAAGTGACGCCACTCTGATTACTGCAGAACGGTCTTGGAAAACTTTGCATTAGAGCTACGTGGCATTTTTATTTTCATTTAACCAGGACATCAATTGTGAATATTGGCTGCAAAACCTGGCTGCAACCAACAGAATCCATATCATAGACAGTGAGAAGTATTAGTTGAGTTCCATAGTACTGTCCACTGTACAATTAATTTGCTGATTTTCAACCCTCCAAAAATCTCATTCTTCTTTGACCATGATAAATATGGCTTACTGCCAACAAATTACTCCAAATTGGACTATTTCCCCAGCTTTGGTTGAATTTAATTACAGTACGATCTTACCATGTGTACACACACACCTCCCCAGCAGCTGTCTGACCCGTTTCGGCCGCCCCCGTGCCGGGGCTACGTTCGGCCCTCACCAGCTGCGGAGGTCAGCAGAGGTCAGGTACGGACATGCTGTGGAGACCAACTCACCAATGCCTATCACCACACATCTCTTTGTACCCTAGGTCCCCTGAGGAGGGTGAGGAAGACAGGGCTGTAGAGTGCCAGAACAAAATCCTCTCCTCTCACCCCCCCCCCCCCACCCCCCCCCCCCCACACTCTCTCCTCTCACCCCCCCCTCTCCTCTCCCCACCCCCCCACTCTCACCCCCCCCTCTCCCCCCCCCACTCTCTCCCCCCCCCACTCTCCTCTCTCCCCCCCCCCCACTCTCCTCTCTCCCCCCCCCCACTCTCCTCTCTCCCCCCCCACTCTCCTCTCTCACCCCCTCACTCTCCTCTCACCCCCCCTCACTCTCCTCTCTCACCCCCTCACTCTCCTCTCACCCCCCCTCACTCTCCTCTCACCCCCCCTCACTCTCCTCTCACCCCCCCTCTCTCCTCTCACCCCCCCTCTCTCCTCTCACCCCCCCTCTCCTCTCACCCCCCACTCTCACCCCCCCCCCCCCACTCTCACCCCCCCCCCCACTCTCCTCTCTCCCCCCACTCTCCTCTCTCCCCCCCACTCTCCTCTCTCCCCCCCACTCTCCTCTCACCCCCCCCACTCTCTCTTCTCACCCCCCCCCACTCTCTCCTCTCACCCCCCCCACTCTCACACCCCCCCCCCCCCTCTCCTCTCACCCCCCCCCCCCCCCACTCTACTCTCCTCTCACCCCCCCCCCCACTCTCCTCATCTCACACCCCCCCACTCTCTCTTCTCACCCCCACTCTCTCATCTCACCCCCCCACGCTCTCCTCTCATCTCACCCCCCCACGCTCTCATTTCACCCCCCACGCTCTCATCTCACTCCTCTCACCCCCCCCACTCTCAAATCAAATGTATTTATAAAGCCCTTCTTACATCAGCTGATATCTCAAAGTGCTGTACAGAAACCCAGCCTGAAACCCCAAACAGCAGGCAATGCAGGTGTAGAAGCACGGTGGCTAGGAAAAACTCCCTAGAAAGGCCAAAACCTAGGAAGAAACCTAGAGAGGAACCAGGCTATGAGGGGTGGCCAGTCCTCTTCTGGCTGTGCCGGGTGGAGATTAAAATAGAACATGGCCAAGATGTTCAAATGTTCATAGATGACCAGCATGGTCAAATAATAATAATCACAGTAGTTGTCGAGGGTGCAACAGGTCAGCACCTCAGGAGTAAATGTCAGTTGGCTTTTCATAGCCGATCATTGAGAGTATCTCTACCGCTCCTGCTGTCTCTAGAGTAGAGGTTGACCGATTATGATTTTTCGATACCAATTATCGGAGGACCAAAAAAAGCCGATACCGATTAATCTGCTGATGTTTTTATTTTAATTTTTTTAAATTAAAATAAATATTTTTTTTGACAATTACATTACTGAATGAACACTTATATTAACTTAATATAATACATAAATAAAATCAATTTAGCCTCAAATAAATAATGAAACATGTTCAATTTGGTTTAAATAATGCAAAAACAAAGTGTTGGAGAAGAAAGTAAAAGTGCAATATGTGCCATGTAAGAAAGCTAACGTTTAAGTTCCTTGCTCAGAACATGAGAACATATGACAGCTGGTGGTTCCTTTTAACATGAGTCTTCAATATTCCCAGGTAAGAAGTTTTAGGTTGTAGTTATTATATTATTGTAGTCTCTATACCATCTGTATTTCATATACCTTTGACTATTGGATGTTCTTATAGGCACTTTAGTATTGCCAATGTAACAGTATAGCTTCCGTCCCTCTCCTCGCCCCTACCTGGGCTCGAACCAGGAACACATCGACAACAGCCATCCTCGAAGCAGCGTTACCCATGCAGAGCAAGGGGAATAACTACTCCAAATCTCAGAGCGAGTGACGTTTGAAACGCTATTAGCGCGCACCCCGCTAACTAGCTAGCCATTTCACATCGGTTACACCAGCCTAATCTCGGGAGTTGATAGGCTTAAAGCACAGCAAAGAGCTTCTGGCAAAACGCACAAAAGTGCTGTTTGAATGAATGCTTACGAGCCTGCTGCTGCCTACCACTGCTCAGTCAGACTGCTCTATCAAATCATAGACTTAGTTATAACATAATAACATACAGAAATACGAGCCTTAGGTCATTAATATGGTCGAATCCGGAAACTATCATCTCGAAAACAAGACGTTTATTCTTTCAGTGAAATACGGAACCGTTCCGTATTTTATCTAACGGGTGGCATCCATAAGTCAAAATATTCCTGTTACATTGCACAACCTTCAATGTTATGTCATAATTACGTAAAATTCTGGCAAATTAGGCGGCCCAAACTGTTGCATATACACTGACTCTGCGTGCAATGAACGCAAGAGAAGTGACACAATTTCACCTGGTTAATATTGCCTGCTAACCTGGATTTCTTTTAGCTAAATATGCAGGTTTAAAAAAATATATACTTCTGTGTATTGATTTTAAGAAAGGCATTGATGTTTATGGTTAGGTACACATTGGAGCAACGATACGCACAGCATCGATTATATGCAACGCAGGACACGCTAGATAAACTAGTAATATCATCAACCATGTGTAGTTAACTAGTGATTATGATTGATTGATTGTTTTTTATAAGATAAGTTTAATGCTAGCTAGCAACTTACCTTGGCTTCTACTGCATTCGCGTAACAGGCAGGCTCCTCGTGGAGTGCAATGTAATCAGGTGGTTAGAGCGTTGGACTAGTTAACTGTAAGGTCATTGAAAATAAGAATATGTTCTTAACTGACTTGCCTAGTTAAATAAATATTAAATAAGTGTAAAAATATATATACAGTGGGGAGAAGAAGTATTTGATACACTGCCGATATTTGCAGGTTTTCCTACTTACAAAGCATGTAGAGGTCTGTAATTTTTATCATAGGTACACTTCAACTGTGAGAGGTGGAATCTAAAACAAAAATCCAGAAAATTACATTGTATGATTTTTAAGTAATTAATTTGCATTTTATTGCATGACATAAGTATTTGATACATCAGAAAAGCAGAAGTTAATATTTGGTACAGAAACCTTTGTTTGCAATTACAGAGATCATACGTTTCCTGTAGTTCTTGACCAGGTTTGCACACACTGCAGCAGGGATTTTGGCCCACTCCTCCATACAGACGTTCTCCAGATCCTTCAGGTTTAGGGGCTGTCGCTGGGCAATACGGACTTTCAGCTCCTTCCAAAGATTTTCTATTGGGTTCAGGTCTGGAGACTGGCTAGGCCACTCCAGGACCTTGAGATGCTTCTTACGGAGCCACTCCTTAGTTGCCCTGGCTGTGTGTTTCGGGTCGTTGTCATGCTGGAAGACCCAGCCACGACCCATCTTCAATGCTCTTACTGAGGGAAGGAGGTTGTTGGCCAAGATCTCGCGATACATGGCCCCATCCATCCTCCCCTCAATACGGTGCAGTCGTCCTGTCCCCTTTGCAGAAAAGCATCCCCAAAGAATGAGGTTTCCACCTCCATGCTTCACGGTTGGGATGGTGTTCTTGGGGTTGTACTCATCCTTCTTCTTCCTCCAAACACAGTGAGTGGAGTTTAGACCAAAAAGCTCTATTTTTGTCTCATCAGACCACATGACCTTCTCCCATTCCTCCTCTGGATCATCCAGATGGTCATTGGCAAACTTCTGACGGGCCTGGACATGCGCTGGCTTGAGCAGGGGGACCTTGCGTGCGCTGCAGGATTTTAATCCATGACGGCGTAGTGTGTTACTAATGGTTTTCTTTGAGACTGTGGTCCCAGCTCTCTTCAGGTCATTGACCAGGTCCTGCCGTGTAGTTCTGGGCTGATCCCTCACCTTCCTCATGATCATTGATGCCCCACGAGGTGAGATCTTGCATGGAGCCCCAGACCGAGGGTGATTGACCGTCATCTTGAACTTCTTCCATTTTCTAATAATTGCACCAACAGTTGTTGCCTTCTCACCAAGCTGCTTGCCTATTGTCCTGTAGCCCATCCCAGCCTTGTGCAGGTCTACAATTTATCCCTGATGTCCTTACACAGCTCTCTGGTCTTGGCCATTGTGGAGAGGTTGGAGTCTGTTTGATTGAGTGTGTGGACAGGTGTCTTTTATACAGGTAACGAGTTCAAACAGGTGCAGTTAATACAGGTAATGAGTGGAGAACAGGAGGGCTTCTTAAAGAAAAACTAACAGGTCTGTGAGAGCCGGAATTCTTGGTTGGTTGGTAGGTGATCAAATACTTATGTCATGCAATAAAATGGAAGGTTGTGCGTAGTTGATGTAAATGCTATGAAATAAATAATATATTTTGGTGCCTAATAAGGGACTACTGCAGAACAACCAATGACATGTAGATGTGAGGATTTTTAAGAAGATATTTTTGTATGAGAATGGAGGATGTGCTTTCATTAATGGAGTCCTTTTCCCATGGCTCAGTAGATTCAGTACCACTAAGTGTAGAAGGCAGACCAGAAGATTCATTTTATCTGTTGATTTATTTTATCTTGTTCTTAACTGACTTGCCTAGTTAAGTTACATTCTCCTCTCTCTCCTCCCTCTTCACTTCTCCTCTCTCTTCACTTCTCTCCTCTCTCTCTCTCTCTCCAGGTTGTTATGGTGTTAGTCTGGACACGGTACACAATCAGCCCTGGATGTGTTCGCGATGTACAGCGCTCGCCTGGACAGCGGTGAGTCCCTCACTCAACACAATGCCTTCACCTGAAACAAGTTCCTACAGACTGAAACCGCTGGGCTTTCTCTATTGACCATCTGTTCAACGTTTTGGAAACGTATATGTGGGAACATCGGTCACTCTGAAACAGTACGTCCTTTCGTCTGTGATTGGTCAACAGTACGTCCTTTCGTCTGTGATTGGTCAACAGTACGTCCTTTCGTCTGTGATTGGTCAACAGTAGGGACCTTCCCTTAAAAACGAGGAAAAGGCAGCAATAGTACCGTTTGTCAATTTTGAGAATTTTGAAGCCAGTACACACTTCCTCAGAATAGTCCGAATTAATCTAAAATAACTCAAGTCTGTCATTCATTTTGGCTGAGGATATCTTAAGTCGCACATTTTGTGAATCCCCCCGGGTCTGTGCCCACTGCCTACCCACATCCTGACCTCTGTGTTTGTGTTCTCACAGGACTGCTGTCTGTGTAACTTACGGGGAGGGGCTCTGAAGATGACCACAGACAACCGGTCAGTGGCCTTTCCTACCTTCTTAATACCGCTATGTTACTTTAAAATGCATTACTTATGACATTCACTGTGTGTAGTGTTGTCACCATACCAGTATCATAGTGTGTAGCTCAGAAATAAACACGAGACTCTGGGCGACACTGGGACTATCCCCCCCTTTCCCAAAAAAACAGTCTATCATCATCATAGCCCTACTTGATACTGGCATCGTGACCCTAGGTGTTGAGAACAGTCGGGGGCGCACGTCGATTTGTGTGTCCTCTCCTCTCTACCAGGTGGGTCCATGTGATCTGTGCCATCGCCGTGGCGGAGGCTCGCTTCGTCAACGCCATCGCAAGGGAGCCGGTGGACATCAGCGCCATCCCCGATAGCAGGAAGAGTCTGGTGAGTGGAGAGGGAGGGAGGCAAACTCACTGGGTCATGTTTATTACATACCAAACAGTAGACAAAATAACTAATGCCGAGGGACTACCTGGAGTTGTCCAATAAGATTTTTTTCTTTTTTTTTTTGTGAATCTTTTTAAAATGTTTTCCCTAATGAACAGCGCCCTGGTCCATTGTTTTTTTGTGTTGTGTTTTATATTGTCGACGCGTTAACACAGTCATTTCAGCCAGACACACAAAAACCTTTGTATTGACACACAACCCTCCCTTGTATTGAGGAGCCTCAAAATGCCAGCCAGGAGGCTGGATTGGCTAGGATTAGGCCTATGCACCCCCTAACATGCTCCTAAACTGTAACTACTCTCCCTGGTCTCACACTCTTTCCATCACATGCTTACCTATCTTCTCCCACTCCCATATCTCATTCTCCCTCTTTCTCTCTCACTGTCTCACTTTCTTTGGTCACTTCTCTCTCTCTATGACACATTGAATTTGTTTTTTAATGGCGTAGAATGCCCTCAGTGCATCGCTCTCAGTTCATTCACTTCCTCATTTAGGTATCCAGTTGAGTTTATTTTTAAACCTAAGTAATTGTAGTGAGTGCAGTACTCTATATATTTTGTACCAATTGAGAACTTTGATCTAATTCCCTGAGATCTGGAAAATCATTGTTTTAGTCTTTTTGGGGTTTATGGCCAGGGCCCAGGTCTGGCAGTACTGCTCCAGCAGGTCCAGGCTCTGCTGTGAGTGACAGCAGGCACAGGTTATCTGCGAAGAGCAGACATTTAACCTCTGACTTGTGAAGACTAACACCAGGGGCTGAGGAGTTTTCTAGAATAGTGGCCAATTCGTTGATGTAAATATTGAAGAGTGCAGGGCTCAGATTGCAACCCTGGCGAAGGGTTGCTGCATGTATTGCCAGTATACATTGATACACTTAGGTTGGAGTCATTAACTCGTTTTTCAACCACTCCACAAATGTCTTGTTAACAAACTATACTTTTGGCAAGTCGGTTAGGACTCTACTACTTTGTGCATGACAAGTAATTTTTCCAACAATTGTTTACAGACAGATTATTTCACTGTATCACAATTCCAGTGGGTCAGAAGTTTACATACACTAAGTTGACTGTGCCTTTTAAACAGCTTGGAAAGTTCCAGAAAATAATGTCATGGCTTTAGAAGTTCTGATAGGCTAATTGACATCATTGACATCAGTCAATTGGAGGTGTACCTGTGGATGTATTTCAAGGCCTACCTTCAAGGCCTACCATGCTTACATCATGGGAAAATCAAAATTCAAAAAAATCAAAATAAATCTGGTTCATCCTTGGGAGCAATTTCCAAACGCCTGAAGATACCACGTTCATCTGTACAAACAATAGTACGCAAGTATAAACAACATGGGACCATGCAGCCGTCATACCGCTCAGGAAGGAGTCGCATTTTGTCTCCTAGAGATGAACGTACTCTGATGGGAAAAGTGCAAATCAATCCCAGAACAACAGCAAAGGACCTTGTGAAGATGCTGGAGAAAACGGGTACAAAAGTACCGTACAGTAAAACGAGTCCTATATCGACATAACCTGAAAGGCCAATCAGCAAGGAAGAAGCCACTGCTCTAAAACCGCCATAAAAAAAGCCAGACTACGGTTTGCAACTGCACATGGGGACAAAGATCGTACCTTTTGGAGAAATGTCCTCTGGTCTGATGAAACAAAAATAGAACTGTTTGGCCATAATGACCATTGTCATGTTTGGTGGAAAAAGGGGAGGCTTGCAAGCCGAAGAACACCATCCCAACTGTGAAGCACGGGGGTGGCAGCATCATGTTGTGGGGGTGCTTTGCTGTAGGAGGGACTGGTGCACTTCACAAAATAGATGGCATCATGAGGGAGGAAAAGTGTGGATATATTGACGCAACATCTCAAGACGTTAAAGCTTGGTCGCAAATGGGTCTTCCGAATGGACAATGACCCCAAGCATACTCCCAAAGTTGTGGCAAAATGGATAAGGACAACAAAGTCAAGGTTTTGGAGTGGCCATCACGAAGCCCTGACCTCAAATCCTATGGAAAATTTGTGGGCGAGCAAGGAGGCCTACAAACCTGACTCAGTTACACCAGCTCTGTCAGGAGGAATGGGCCAAAATTCACCCAACTTATTGTGGGAAGCTTGTGGAAGGCTACCTGAAACATTTGACCCAAGTTAAACATTTTAAAAGCAATGCTACGAAATACTAATTGAGTGTATGTAAACTTCTGACCCACTGGGAATGTGATGAAAGAAATAAATCACTACTATTATTCTGACATTTCACATTCTTAAAATAAAGTGGTGATCCTAACTGACCTAAAACAGGGAATTTTTACTAGTATTAAATGTCAGGAATTGTGAGAAACTGAGTTTAAATGTATTTGGCTAAGGTGTATGTAAACTTCCGACTGTATGATCGGTCGTGCGATGTTTTGGTATAAATCCAATTTGGCTTTTACTCAAGACATGGTGTTTTTAAAGACATTTTACAACTCTTACATTTATAATACTACTATAATACTTTCCAGGTTACTGTTAACACAAATGCCTCTAATTGTTAGGGTCAAATTTGTCTCTGTTCTTAAAGATTGGGGTTGTGTGTCCTTGATGTCAAGGAAGTAACCTACACTCAGTATCAAATTAAACCGTTTTAATATAGCCATTTCGCACTAGTGAATTCGAGCATCTCATTTAGGATGCCGTCAGGCCTGAAGTTTCTTATAGAGCTCCTGGTCAGGAATTGAGGAGTCCAATGGATTTTGATTGTCCTTTGTTGCGCCATTCAACTTCTCATGAATTTGGCATTGTTCTGCGTTTGCATCCATTTGAATGGTGTTGTAGTGTGTTAAAATGGGCTGTCCATATGTCACCATTTTGTATCGCTAATTCCTCGTTTAGATTTTTATTTATTTACATTTTGCCAGAAGTTGTTTGTGTTTATGGACTCCTCAGTTAGTGTCTGCTGCTTGACTTTATTGGTTCTGAGTGTACCTCTTCTCTCTCCTTTCTCCTTCTTGGTGTCTCTTCTCGCTTTCTCATTCTCCGTCTCGCTCTCTCGTGCTCATTCTCTATCGCTCGTTCTATCGTCTGTCCTCTCTCTCCCTCTCTCTCTGTCACTCCGTTTTCTACCCTCCATCTGTTCTGTCCCTCTCCTCCTCCTGGATGGATTGTGTGTTTGCGGTCCGAGGAGCAGGAGAACTTTGGTGAATAATAGATGCAAAACTGTCTGAATAAATCAGGAGTAATTTCTCACTGCGCTAAATGATCTGCATTGATCCTGCTGGCAGGAGGCAATTTCCCATCGCTGCCGCGCTGCTGAACAAACTGCTTTCTTCCCTACTTTTATCCCTCGCTTAATCCAAATAGACTTCAGAGTCAATTGCACAGCCTTTGCAGTGGCATTGTCACAAATCTACAAGTACTGTTGTAATCTATGAAAGGAAGTGAGGACTGTCTTTTGAATAATTTACATCCACCCGCTGTCAAAGCCGCGTTTCCAAAGGCTGTGAAAAATCGTCCCACCCTCTTAATGATTGGATGACTGGGCCTGTCTCTGTGGTACATGTTTTGTCCTAACCCGTTGATATTTGCTTTTATTCAGAAAAGTGATTCAGAGTCTGTCCTCCTTTTTAAAAGTTCTGGGATACATGGAAGGGTTTAAACTAATTGGAACGCAGCACAAACCCTCAAAGAACACCACGGTACCTTTTTTAGTTTTTCCTCATGTAAAATAGTCACTATATATCCCAAGTCGAATGGGACACTTTGCGTCGATTCATTCATTAGTGCAGAGACTGGTGAGCACTTCTACTCCAATTTATGCTCCTTAGCTACAAAAAACTTTCTAGAATGTTTGGCCCCAACCCTAACATTTTTGAGAATTCTGTCTGCCGCGTTTGTTTTAATTTTTTATAAAGTTGACTTTACAATTGAAACAAAAAAACTCGGAGGAAATGTTATGTAATGGCTTTACCCCAGGGCAATGTCTGAAGGAAAAAAGGGAAATTAGCAAACAGATAAATAAATCTCCCCCCCGTGCTACCCTTTGGTTGTTCCGTCTGTGGAGTCCATCTCGTGATTCTGGCCAGTGGAATATTAAAATCGGGAGACTGTGGGGCCGCTGACATACCTCAGAGCCAGGGCCCTATGGGGGGCTTTGAGGCGGAGAGACCTGCAGGAAGGGGTTGAAAGAGTAGGGAAAAGGAAAGGAGGGATGGTGAGAAATAGAGAGAGGAGTTAGAAAAATCTAATTGAAAGTGAAGGAGAGGTGGGCGGAAGGAAGATTAAAACAACTGAAGAAGGACCGACAGAGAATGAGATGGATTGATGCAGAGGGAGCAACGCCGCTGCTAATGCATATAGGGGAAACACTGCAACGAGTAAACTGTTCATACTGTATCAAATATCTCAAAGTTAACCAACTGATTTTTACAAACCTACTCCTGAAATTTTAGTTTTTTTATCTGACAATAGTGTATAGAAAAGTGATATTGCCTTTAGACACAGACTAATCTAATGTGTTGATTCTACCACACCTCTCTGGTGTTGCAGAAGTGTGTGTACTGCCACAAGAACACCAAGCAGATGTGTGGCGCGTGTATCCAGTGTTCCCACGACAACTGCTCCACCTCCTTCCACGTCACCTGCGCCCACATCGCCGGTGTGCTCATGAAGCCAGCCGATTGGCCCTACGTGGTGTCTGTCACCTGCCACAAGCATAAGAAGACCAATCACAAGGTACAGTAGGGGCACAACATTGTATAATGTTCAGGTATTCATAGGTTATGCAGAACATGCATGCTTCTCTGGCATGTAGAATGAAAACTTCTGTCTATTCGCCACATTTCTACATGCAACGTTAAACAGCAGCAAAATAATAATCTGTATAGTAATGATGTATGATATCAAGATAAGTATTAACTGCACTGTTAAGCTGTATGATTTTCTGATGAAGCCTTCTATCTATGCAATGGCCAGGGGTCTGTACTATGTACAGTGCATTTGGAAAGTATTCAGACCTTTCCCTTTTTCCATATTTTCTTACGTTACAGCCTTATTCTAAAATGGATTAAATGTATTTTCTTTCTCATCGATCTACACACAATAACCCATATTGTTGACGGTGAGAAACGTTTTTTTAGAAATGTTTGCAAATGTATTAAAAAGAATATCCCTTATTTACATTTCTACAACTTGATTGGAGTCCACTTGTGTTAAATTCAGTTGTTTGGAAAAGATTTGAAAAGGCACACCTGTCTATAAGGTACCAAGACAGCAGGAGAGTGGAAAGGCAGTTTGCCAGTTACAGCAGCGCCTCCCCTGAACGATAACGAAGAGGTAGGCGAGAAGCCTGACCGCGGAGACTGGGGTGAGAAGGTGATGAAGCGTACTTCATGAGCTGTAACCAAAAAACTACTGGCATTTGGAAAGTTTGAGGTGAGGGAAAAAGTGTGGTGGAACAAGCATTGTTAGCGTTGTTAAATATCTTGCTAGCTGGAATTAATTCTCCGTTAGCTAGCCAGAGAAATGTTGAGCAACAGTCAACTTAACTGATCAAATCATTGAGTTTATGTTGTGAAAATTAGCTGGCTAATAAAGTTAGACAAACATCTCTGCAGCACTCCACCACTCCCCCAATCAGGCCTTCATGGTAGAGTGGCCAGATGGAAGCCACTCCTCAGTAAAAGGCACATGACAGCCGCTTGGAGTTTGCCAAAAAGGCACCTAAAGAATCTCCGACCATGAGAAACAAGATTCTCTGGTCTGATGAAACCAAGATTGAACTCTTTGGCCTGAATGCCAAGCGTCACGTCTGGAGGAAATAGGAAATAGGACTGTGGCGGCCACGAAATATCGTCAGCCGGTGATTGTCAAGCAAATTACTGTCGTTCTCACGGTAATTGACAAACACATTTAGCGTCGCCTGGCTTCCTACAAGCCACTGATGCAGACCTTTGGAACGTCTACATTTTAAAATATCTAATAAATCCTTGTTATATAGCCTACACCTTCACAATGAATCCATTATTTATTTTAGACAGGTCTAAAGAAGCATGATATGAAGAAAATGTAGTCTATTTCAGAAGAACAGAATAGCGTACTCTTATGTTATGCTATGCCATATGGCTGTGGGCTACACTAGTTCATTGAGCAGATAAGATTTGGTTAGATTCCATGGCATTATTTTATAGTATGAAGAATACAATTGACCAAAGCTGAATAAAATAGAAAGGATATTTTCTCAATGATTTGAGGGAGTAGGCGCATGTAGATATTCTGTGTTGAGCGGTTAACAAAGAAATAGGTACTCCTATATGATTCATTTAACGTTATTAATGTAACTTTAGTTGTTTTACTAATGTTGGGCTATATGTTTAGATTTGTTATACATTTTAAGGCTGCATGATGCGACTCTAATGATGATTTGAAAAGCATGAGCTTTGCACATGATAACGCCTCACATTTCCCAGCGGCATCCCCTTTGTGTGGCTGTAATGCACCCCCAACAAATCCATGCCTTTTGCTGCCAGTGGCCGTTTTTCCCTACTCCCTGAGTGCTCAGAAGCACCTCTCACTCACAGGGAAAGATGAACGGAGCAAAGTACAGGGAGATCCTTGATGAAAACCTGCTCCAGAGCGCTCAGGACCTCCGACTAGGGCAATGGTTAGCCTTCCAACAGGACAATGCAGGAGTAGCTTCGGGAAAAGTCTGAATATCCTTGAGTGGTCCAGCCAGAGCCCGGACTTGAACCCAATCGAACATCTCTGGAGAGACCTGAAAATAGCTGTGCAGCGACACTCCCCATCCAACCTGACAGAGCTTGAGATTATCTGTTGAGAAGAATGGGAGAAACTCCCCAAATACAGGTGTGCCAAGCTTATAGCATCATACCCAAGAAGACTCGAGGGTGTAATCGATGCGAAAGGTGCTTCAACAAAGTACAGAGTAAAGGGTCTGAATACTTGTGTAAATGTGATTTTGTTTTTTATTAATTAGCAAAAATGTCTAAACCTGTTTTTGCTTTGTCAGTATGGGGTATTGTGTGTAGATTGTTTTTCCCCTCAATGTAATCCCTTTTAGAATAAGGCTGTAACAAAATGAGGAAAAAGTCAAGGGGTCTGAATACTTTCCGAATGCACTGTATATGTAGAAAAGCTTCTGCAATTCCAACATGAACTCAAATAAATAACTTTTGTATTTATTTGACAAATACTGTATTTTCAAAGCAACGAGTGAAATCTGCAAAGATTCATTCACTTGTGCGATTGAGCTCCTATGACAGTGGCTGCTACTCCATAAGGTTGGGGACACTAGTGTTATTCATCATTATCATGCCATGTCTTGGATTTCTTGTCTAGCAAAGATTCTTGAATCTTTGGTAAATGTACAACTTGGTTCCTTTTTATCTGAGAATTATATTCTGAATGTACAGTGCCTTGCAAAAGTATTCATCCCCCTTGGCGTTTTTCCTATTGTTGCATTACAATCTAACTTTAAATGGATTATTATTTGGATTTCATGTAATGGACATACACAAAATAGTCCAAATTGGTGAAGTGAAATTAAAAAAATAACTTGTTTCAAAAAATAAAAAAACAGAAAAGTGGTACATGCATATGTATTCACCCCCTTTGCTATGAAGCCCCTAAATATGATCTGGTGCAACCAATTACCTTCAGAAGTCACATAATTAGATTGCACACAGGTGAACTTTATTTGTCACATGATCTCCATGAAGATTGCACCATGAAGACCAAGGAGCTCTCCAAACAGGTCAGGGACAAAGTTGTGGAGAACTACAGATCAGGGTTGGGTTATGAAAAAATATCAGAAACTTTGAACATCCCACAGAGCACCACTAAATCCATTATTAAAACATGGAAAGAATATGGCACCTCAACAAACCTGCCAAGAGAGGGCCGTCCACCAAAACTCACGGACCAGGCAAGGAGGGCATTAATCAGAGAGGCAACAAAGAGACCAAAGATAAACCTGAAGGAGCTGCAAAGCTCCACAGCAGAGATTGGAGTATCTGTCCATAAGACCACTTTAAGCCGTACACGCCACAGAGCTGGGCTTTACAGAAGAGTGGCCAGAAAAAAGACATGTCTTAAAGAAAAAAATAAGCAAACACGTTTTGTGTTTGCCAAAAGGTATGTGGGGGACTCCCCAAACACATGGAAGAAGGTACTCTGTTCAGATGAGACTAAAATTGAGCTTTTTGGCCATCAAGGAAAACCCTACGGCTGGCGCAAACTCAACACCTCTCATCACCCCGAAAACCCCATCCCCCCAGTGAAGCATGGTGGTGGCAGCATCATGCTGTGGGTATGTTTTTCATCGGCAGGAACTGGGAAACTGTTCAGAATTGAAGGAATGGTGTATGGCACTAAATACGGGGAAATGCTTGAGGGAAACCTGTTTCAGACTTCCAGAGACTTGAGACTGGGACGGAGGTTCACCTTGCAGCAGGACAATGACCCTAAGCATACTGCTAAAGCAACACTCGAGTGGTTTTAAGGGGAAACATTTACATGTCTTGGAATGGCCTAGTCAAAGCTTAGACCTCAATCCAATTGAGAATCTGTGGTATGACTTAAAGATTGCTGTACACCAGCAGAACCCATCCAACTTGAAGGAGCGGGAGCAGTTTTGTCTTGAAGAAAAGGCAGAAATCCCAGTGGCTAGATGTGCCAAGCTTATAAAGAACATATCCTAAGAGACTTGCAGCTGTAATTGCTGCAAAAGGTGGCTCAACAAAGTATTGACTTTATAAGGGTGAATAGTTATGCAAGCTCAAGTTCTGTTTTTCTGTCTTATTTCTTCTTTGTTTTTGTTTCACAAAAAAATATATTTTGCATCTTTAAAGTGGTAGGCATGTTGTGTAAATCAAATGATACAAATCCCCACCAAAATCTATTTTAATTCCAGGTTGTAAGGCAACAAAATAGGAAAATGTCAAGGGGGGTGAATACTTTCGCAAGCCACTGTACATACATACAGTGGGGAGAACAAGTATTTGATAACCTGCAAAATCGGCAGTGTTTCCTACTTACAAAGCATGTAGAGGTCTGTAATTTTTATCATAGGTACACTTCAACTGTGAGAGACGGAATCTAAAACAAAAATCCAGAAACTCACATTGTATGATTTTTAAATAATTAATTTGCATTTTATTGCATGACATAAGTATTTGATCACCTACCAACCAGTAAGAATTCCGGCTCTCACAGACCTGTTAGTTTTTCTTTAAGAAGCCCTCCTGTTCTCCACTCATTACCTGTATTAACTGCACCTGTTTGAACTCGTTACCTGTATAAAAGACACCTGTCCACACACTCAATCAAACAGATTCCAACCTCTCCACAATGGCCAAGACCAGAGAGCTGTGTAAGGACATCAGGGATAAAATTGTAGACCTGCACAAGGCTGGGATGGGCTACAGGACAATAGGCAAGCAGCTTGGTGAGAAGGAAACAACTGTTGGCGCAATTATTAGAAAATGGAAGAAGTTCAAGATGACGGTCAATCACCCTCGGTCTGGGGCTCCATGCAAGATTTCACCTCGTGGGGCATCAATGATCATGAGGAAGGTGAGGGATCAGCCCAGAACTACACGGCAGGACCTGGTCAATGACCTGAAGAGAGCTGGGACCACAGTCTCAAAGAAAACCATTAGTAACACACTACGCCGTCATGGATTAAAATCCTGCAGCGCACGCAAGGTCCCCCTGCTTAAGCCAGTGCATGTCCAGGCCTGTCTGAAGTTTGCCAATGACCATCTGGATGATCCAGAGGAGGAATGGGAGAAGGTCATGTGGTCTGATGAGACAAAAATAGAGCTTTTTGGTCTAACTCCACTCGCCGTGTTTGGAGGAAGAAGAAGTATGAGTACAACCTCAAGAACACCATCCCAACCGTGAAGCATGGAGGTGGAAACATCATTCTTTCGGGATGCTTTTCTGCAAAGGGGACAGGACGACTGCACCGTATTGAGGGGAGGATGGATGGGGCCATGTATCGCGAGATCTTGGCCAACAACCTCCTTCCCTCAGTAAGAGCATTGAAGATGGGTCGTGGCTGGGTCTTCCAGCATGACAACGACACGAAGCACACAGCCATGGCAACTAAGGAGTGGCTCCGTAAGAAGCATCTCAAGGTCCTGGAGTGGCCTAGCCAGTCTCCAGACCTGAACCCAATAGAAAATCTTTGGAGGGAGCTGAAAGTCCGTATTGCCCAGCGACAGCCCCGAAACCTGAAGGATCTGGAGAAGATCTGTAGGGAGGAGTGGGCCAAAATCCCTGCTGCAGTGTGTGCAAACCTAGTCAAGAACTACAGGAAACGTATGATCTCTGTAATTGCAAACAAAGGTTTCTGTACCAAATATTAAGTTCTGCTTTTCTGATGTATCAAATACTTATGTCATGCAATAAAATGCAAATTAATTACTTAAAAATCATACAATGTGATTTTCTGGATTTTTGTTTTAGATTCCGTCTCTCACAGTTGAAGTGTACCTATGATAAAAATTACAGACCTCTACATGCTTTGTAAGTAGGAAAACCTGCAAAATCGTCAGTGTATCAAATACTTGTTCTCCCCACTGTATATATATATATATATATATATATATATATATATATATATATATATATATATATATATATATATATATATATATATATATATATACACAAACGCTACACTGACACTCCAACGAATCAAATAAAATGTTATTTGTCACATACACATGGTTAGCAGATGTTAATGCGAGTGTAGCGAAATGTTGGAGACTAACTCACCAATGCCTTTTCAACGCACACACTACATACGCTCACACACACACACACAAAACACACACATGCATATTGACGCCACACACGCACTTATAGACACTTTCACACTGCTTCTACTTTATTATCTCTCCTGATTGCCCGGTCACTTTGACCCTTCATGTACATGTTACTTCAACTACACTACCTTGTACCATTGCACATTGACTCGGTACTGGTACTCGTTGTGTATAAAGCCTTGTTGTTATTTTATTGTGTAACTATTTATTTATAAATCTTTAGCAAATTTTTGTTACTTTTTAACTCTGCGTTGTTGGGAAAGGGGCTCGTGAGGAAGCATTTCACGGTAAAGTCTACACATTGTCGTGTCTTTGACTATGCCAGATTAATTGCTTTGACATTCTATTCTATAAAATAATTTCTCCGTAATTAATATTACCTGATTGAGCTAATCATGTAAACGTAATTAACTAGAGAGGGACACCACAAAATAATATTTATAGAGCTGTTATCTTCCGAATAAACTCTTAAAGATTTAGTAATATTTTACATCCATAGCAGTCACATTAATCGTCATTTTATTCAGTCTCATCTGAAAGTGGTAAATCCTTGGTTATCTGCAAGAATCCTGGCTAACAAGTTGAATCAGCAATACAAAATTGGGTTTAATTATTTATTTACTAAATACCTAACTAATCACACAGAATCACACATATCCAATTAAATCATAACTTGAATCACAAACTTGCCGTCATAAAGGCAAACGTCCCTAGCGGGCGGAATAGACATGACAGCTTGTTACACAAAGGAAAGGGGGGGGCTGGGTTTTAGTGAAAGAGCGGGAGACTGGAACATAGGCGAAGCTGTGTTATCGCAAATACAGTATCTTATGCATTCTAAATTACCGCCCATTTGAAAAAGGAAAATGCAATAAATATTTACTCTGAGCTGCGCTTCAGTAGGTTGGTGGTAGATGGACGACCGTATCGCCAACCTGAGACCTCTGTCCTTTGAAGAATGTCTCTGGTGGTCACTGGATTCGTTGGAGTAGCGTCGATGTGTAGTAGATCACAATCACCCAACCTCATCTCAATTGAGGTTGGGTGATTGTGGAGGCCAGCGCATCTGATACAGCACTCCATCACTCTCCTTCTTGATCAAATAGCCCTTACACAGCCTGGAGATGTGTTGGGTCATTGTCTTGTTGAAATACAAATGATAGTTCCACTAAGCGCAAACCAGATGGGATGGCGTATCGCTGCAGAATGCTGTGGTAGCCATGCTGGTTCAGTGTGCCTTGAATTCTAAATAAATACCAGTGTCACCAGCAAACCACCATCACACCTCCTCCTCCATGCTTCACAGTGGGAACCACACATGCAGAGATCATCCTCAATTGGGTTGAGGTCGGGTGATTGTGGAGGCCAGGTCATCTGGCCTCCACAGATGACCTGGCCTCCACATGCAGAGATCATCTGTTCACCTACTCTGCGTCTCACAAAGGCACAGCAGTTGGAACCAAAATTCTCAAATTTGGACTCATCAGACCAAAGGACAGATTTCCACCGGTCTAATTTCCATTGCTCATATTTCTTGGCCCAAGCAAGTCTCTTCTTCTTATTGGTGTCCTTCAGTAGTGGTTTCTTCACAACAATTTGACAATGAAGGCCTGATTCACACAGTCTCCTCTGAACAGTTGATGTGTCTGTTACTTGAACTCCGTGAAGCATTTTTTTTGGCTGCAATTTCTGAGGCTGGTAACTCTAATGAACTTATCCTCTGCAGCAGAGGTAACTCTGGGTCTTCCTTTCCTGTGGCGGTCCTCATGTGAGCCAGTTTCATCATAGCGCTTGATGGGTTTTGCGATTGTACTTGAAGAAACTTTTACATTTCTTGACATTTTCCAGATTGACTGACCATGTGTTTAAAGTAATGATGGACTGTCGTTTCTTTTTGCTTATTTGAGCTGTTCTTGGTCTTTTACCAAATAGGGCTATATTCTGTATACCACCCCTACCTTGTCACAACACAACTGATTGGCTCAAACTCATTAAGAAAGAAAAATTCCACAAATTAACAAGGCACACCGGTTAATTGAAATGCATTCCGGTTGATTAACTCATGAAGCTGGTTGAGAGAATGCCAAGAGTGTGCAAAGATGTCATCAAAGCAAAGGGGGGCTACTTTGAAGAATCTCAAAGATAAAATATATTTTGAGTTGTTTATCACTTTTTTTTGGTTACTACATGATTCCATATGTGTTGTTATGTCTTTATTCTACAATGTAGAAAATAGGGGGAAAATTAAGAAAATCCCTTGAATGAGTAGTCCAAAATATTCCAAACTTTCGACCGGTACTGTATATAATCACACGCACACACTGAGTGTACAAAACATTAAGAACAGCTTCCTAATATTGAGTTTTGCCCCCAGAACAGCTTCAATTTGTCGGGGCATGGACTCTATAAGGTGTCAAAAGCGTTTCACAAGGATGGTGGCCCATGTTGGCTCCAATGCTTCCCACAGTTGTCAAGTTGGCTGGATGTATTTGGGGTGGTCGATCATTCTTGATACACGGTAAACTGTTGAGCGTGAAAAACCCAGCAGCGTTGCAGTTCTTGACACAAACCGCTGCGCCTGACACCCACTATCATACCCCCCCCCCCCCCCCGTTCAAAGGCACTTAAATATTTTGTCTTGCCAATTCACCCTTTGAATGACACACATACACAATCCATGTCTCAAGGCTTGAAAATCCTTCTTTAACCTGCCTCCTCTCCTTCATCTACACTGATTTGAAGTGGATTTAACAAGTGACATCAATAAGGGATCATAGCATTCATGTGGACAATCTTCGTCATGGAAAGAGCAGGTGTTCTTGATGTTTTGTCCACTATGTGCCATGAAATATATAACACTGTCTTTTATAACTGCTCTAACACCATAGAAATAAAATGACTATAGATTAAATTCAAATAGTTTCTATTTTCACACTCCTCCCTCTCTCTAGGCAAGGGCGGGGCCAAGGGGGGAGTTTTCTCTTGGCCAGAAGGTAATTGGTCGGAACATCGATGGCTGGTTCTACCCCTGCACCATCATTGGCATGACCTCACAAACCTTCTACGAGGTCAACTATGATGACGGCTCCTACTGTGACAACATCTTCCCCGAGAACGTTGTGGTGAGTCCCTCTGTCAGCCAGCCTCTCGCTCTCTCAGCCTCTCGCTCTCTCAGCCTCTCGCTCTCTCAGCCTCTCGCTCTCTCAGCCTCTCGCTCTCTCCGTCTGTTAGCCTCTCTCTACACGTCTGTCGATCTTAGCCATGGTGAGGTGACCATGATATGTGTTGACATAGTGACAACTGACAAATCAAAGCAGTGGCTATAGAATGACATATATCTAGTGAATGTTAGATGCATCAAATCCTAACCTGTTCCTCAAATCAATCACTCCGTTCTCTCCCTCCCTCCAGAGTCACGACTGTCTTCGTAACGGCCCCCCAGAGACCAGCGAGCTGATGTTGGTCCACAACATGGAGGGCCAGGCACTCAACGCCTCCTACGTCAAGGATCACGTGCACAAGTACTACCAGGTGAGAGGAGCGTTGCCCCCCCCCCCCCCGCCCGTACACTCCCTTCACTCTACCTTGTCAACCAACTAGCCCATTAGCCCTGTGTTCCAGTACTAAATCAAATCGTATTAGTCACATGCGCCGAATACAACAGGTGTAGACCTTACAGTGAAATGCTTACTTACGAGCCTCTAACCAACAGTGCAGTTTCAAAGAATACAGATAAGAAATAAAAGTAACAGGTCATTTAAAGAACAGCAGTAAAAAACAACAATATATACAGGGGGGTGACGGTACAGAGTCAATGTGCAGGGGCACCGGTTAGTTGAGGTAGTATGTACATGTAGGTAGAGTTAATTAATGTGACTATGCATAGATGACAACAGAGAGTGGGGAGTGGGGGGGGGGCAATACAAATAGTCTGGATAGACATTTGACTAGATGTTCACTAAGGTCAAGTTGATTGGTTGAATCCGGGGATGTTAGTGCCTGCACACCCTGTGTACTTCCTTGTAGATGTGAAAGGACTGGTTATGTAAATGGGTTCAAATCAATGTAGCTCATCTCCACATGAGACTACGTTGGAGGTTTGAAAACACATGACAGATTTAGGCGATCAGAAAGTCAACAGTGCATATCAGAAGGCTAGGTGTTATTTTAAGTGCATGCTCTTCAACCGATCGCTGCCCGCCCGCACCCGCCCGCCCGACTAGCATCACTACTCTGGACGGTTCGGACTTAGAATATGTAGACAACTACAAATATCTAGGTGTCTGGTAAGATTGTAAACTCTCCTTCAAGACTCACATGAAGCATCTCCAATCCAAAATTAAATCTGGAATCGGCTTCTTATTTCGCAACAAAGCATCCTTCACTCATGCTGCCAAACATACCCTCGTAAAACTGACTATCCTACCGATCCTCGACGATGTCATTTATAATATAGCCTCCAACACTCTACTCAGCAAATTGGATGTAGTCTATCACAGTGCCATCCGTTTTGTCACCAAAGCCCCATATACTACCCACCACTGTGACCTGTATGCTCTCGTTGGCTGGCCCACGCTTCATATTCGTCGCCAAACCCACTGTCTCCAGGTCATCTATAAGTCTTTGCTGGGTAAAGCCCTGCCTTCTCTCAGCTCACTGGTCACCATAGCAACACCCACCCGTAGCAGCGCTCCAGCAGGTATATTTCACTGGTCATCCCCAAAGCCAACACTTCCTTTGGCCGCCTTTCCTTCCGGTTCTCTGCTGCCAATGACTGGAACGAATTGCAAAAATCTCTGAAGCTGGAGTCTTATATCTCCCTCACTAACTTTAAGCATCAGCTGTCAGAGCAGCTTACCGATCACTGTACCTGTACACAGTCAATCTGTAAATAGCACACCCAACTACCTCATCCCCATATTATTACCTACCCTCTTGCTCTTTTGCACCCCAGTATCTCTACTTGCACGTCATCATCTGCACATCTATCACTCCAGTATTAATGCTACATTGTAATTATTCTCGCCTCTACGGCCTATGTATTGCCGACCTCCCTACTCTTCTACATTTGCACACACTGTACATAGATTTTTCTTTTCTATTGTGTTGACTGTACGTTTGTTTATGTGTAACTCTGGGTTGTGTGTCGCACTGCTTTGCTTTATCTTGGTCATGTTGCAGTTGTAAATGAGAACTTGTTCTCAACTGGCCTACCTGGTTAAATAAAGGTGAAATATATATTTTAAATAAATAAAAAGGTGGTGCCACTGTATATTTTCATTATATATTCTAGGATGCATGGATGGGTTAAGAACTATTTATTTCCCTTAAAATGTCCTTATGACAACTTTAGGCAGTCTTTATAATGTCCCACTCCATCTACATTGAACCCCCAGCCCTGCACCAAGTTGGTTCTACAGCGGAAGCCTTTTTTACACCAAAACTTAGATGACTTTGACTTTCCAGCACAGTGTTTATCTGAGTGTTTTCTGAGTATTTCCAGCACAGTGTTTATCTGACTGTTTCCAGCACAGTGTTTATCTGAGTGTTTATCTGACTGTTTCCAGCACAGTGTTTATCTGACTGTTTCCAGCACAGTGTTTATCTGTTTCCAGCACAGTGTTTATCTGTTTCCAGCACAGTGTTTATCTGACTGTTTCCAGCACAGTGTTTATCTGACTGTTTCCAGCACAGTGTTTATCTGTTTCCAGCACAGTGTTTATCTGTTTCCAGCACAGTGTTTATCTGTTTCCAGCACAGTGTTTATCTGACTGTTTCCAGCACAGTGTTTATCTGACTGTTTCCAGCACAGTGTTTATCTGAAAATGATGGCACTCTTGTAGATTATGGCAGAGTATCTTGCTGCAGCGGACATTCAAACGTAGTCGAGAGTGTTAGCATTGCAGGTGCGTGTGGAGGATTTATGGTGCGACGCACAGAGTGCTTACGAGGTATAAAGCTTAGAGGAGAGGTCCCTGGTACTGGAGGAACACAACTCCTCTGAACACACATGGTGTGTGTACACCACACACACAGAGCCTTGTGAGCTCTTCCACACTCTCAGCCTGGGCGATGCGTGATATGACAAGACACATGGCACACACCCACATACACTACATGGTTCGTCCAACATCTCTTTCCAAAATCATGGGCATTAATATGGAGTTGGTCCCCCCCCTTTGCTGCTATAACAGCCTCCACTCTTCTGGGAAGGCTTTCCTCTAGATGTTGGAACATTGCTGCGGGGACTTGCTTCTAGTCAGCCACAAGAGCAGTAGTGAGGTCAGGCAACTGATGTTGGGCGATTAGGTGTGTCTCGCAGTCAGTGTTCAGTCAGTTTGAGGTCAGGGCTCTGTACAGGCCAGTCAAGTTCTTCCACACCGATCTCAGCATACCATTTCTGTATGGACCTCGCTCTGTGCACGGGGGCATTGTCATGTTGAAACAGGAAAGGGCCTTCCCCAAACTGTTGCCACAAAGTTAGAAGCACAGAATCATGTAGAATGTCATTGTATGTGTGTCGCTCTGACTGGATGTAGTATGCATGTGACTATATGGTTATGCCTCTGTGTGTATGTGTTTCTAATCACAGGATGGGACTGGGGAGGAGGATGTGTGTGTCTGTGTGCGCGCTAATCTCAGAGTTTCACTGTGCTTGTATGTGTTCTCTCTCCATCGCTCTCTCACTCACTCCCACTCTCTCTCATGCTAATGATGCTGGCTAATCACCTGCTCTCTCTCACATACACATTTGTATGCACGACAGAGCCGCAAGACACGGCAGAGCCACACGACACGGCAGAGCCACACGACAGAGTCACACGACACGGCAGAGCCACACGACAGAGTCACACGACACCAAGACAACATGGCACAAAGGGTGTCTTCAAATTCTGTTACTGGATTTTGTCCTCCTGACAATCCTGGGCTTTGTTGTTTTTTGTGTTGTTTTGAGTATGACCCTTAGTTAACTCTCCCACTCGTTCTCTCTTTCCATCTCTCTCCCCTTTTCAGGTGGAGTTCCAAGATGCGTCCCAGCTGTTACTGAAGCAAACAGAGATCCATTCGCTGGAGCAGGACCTGCCCAAGAGAGTCTGCACTCGCCTGGTACGAGACCACCTGACGCCCACCCACTAGGGCAGGGGTGGGCTGGGGAGGGAGGGAGGGAGGCAGGGGTGGGCTGGGGAGGGAGGCAGGGGTGGGCTGGGGAGGGAGGGAGGCAGGGGTGGGCAGGGGAGAGGAGATTCATCATGTTATTCCACACTACATTATGGTGTTGTCAGTCATGGCTGTGTTGAGCCCTTTTATCAAATGCATATTTTATGTGATGCTCCTGAAATATCCATCCTTACTGTCTGGTTGTAGGGGTTTGAAGGGTGTAGGAGCGCAACATAGGAAAGAAGTGATCATGTGGATGTCATGCCACTATTTTTACCATCAGCTGTCTTTTCCTGTCTAGGCAATACCAACCCAGGAAGCCCTTCTGTCAGGCGACGAACCACAGGCAGCCAAGAGGCCTCGCCTCCCCGCCCCTCACCCCACACCTCAAGTCCCCATGGACCCCGGATGCCAACCCCCAGCTACAGGCCCTGTACCTCACAGTATTACACCTCACACACCCAGCCATGCTCCTGGTCCCTCCAACACTGATATCAGCGCCCTTACCCTCACCCAGGCTCTGGCAATACCCATCTCCGAGCCCACCCTCACCCCAATGCCAACTCTCACTGATCCTCTCCCAGCACCGTCGGCCCTAGCCGCCCCTCTGCTGCCCCTTTCCCCAGCCGTGCCCTTCCAGGACCAGGGTGAAGCTTACACAGCCAGGTCCGTGCCCTTCCAGAACCAGGGTGAAGCTTACACAGTCAGGTCCGTGCCCTTCCAGGACCAGGGTGAAGCTTACACAGTCAGGTCCGTGCCCTTCCAGGACCAGGGTGAAGCTTACACAGTCAGGTCCGTGCCCTTCCAGGACCAGGGTGAAGCTTACACAGCCAGGTCCGTGCCCTTCCAGAACCAAGGTGAAGGATACACGCCCAGCTCCAGCTACGTGTCCTACATGGAGACGCTGCTCAATACACACTTCCCCCCTCAGGAAGATGGCCCCGGGCCCCTGTTTTAATGAGACGCACCACTCTGCCGTGATAGCTAGGCTAACAGGAGCTAAGCTAACACTAGGAAAGATAATGTAATCTATGCTAAAGGAGGCTAAGTGATAGACAGTAGCATCTGCTACAGAATGCAGATAAAGCACTCCTCAGTTGCATGTCTTTTTTTTTTTTCGGGTGGGTGGGGTGGTTCTCACTGCTGTGGTGTGGTTATGGGCTGTTCCTAGAACTGCAGCAGAAGAGGAGGCTTCTTTTCCACTTCTGTGTGTCTCTGCCATTGTGCAAAACGCAAAATGTATAGACATGAATAGACTCACAAGCATCAACACCGTACCTCTTTCTATCCATTTATTTACCCACTTTACCCGCTTTTACAGAACGGTGACGTCAGCAGTCTACGTGCGTCAGCTTTTTTGTGTTCATCTATGAAACCAGCAAGAACTATTTTTTAATAGAAGCTATACCAACTGCTTACAATGAAACAGAACAGCATATGGACAGAATATTTGTGTACAGTTTCAATAATGTATTTTTGTTTGTGAGAGGTCCTGGGAAAAGGGTGGGGATGTATTACAGGGGGGTTGACAAGTATTTAAATGTCTTATTCATATATTGATATAAAATCCTTGTACAAAGAAAACGTTTTTTGGAGGGGAATGCAACCATGGTAGTTACACTTTGTAATCTTGTCTGCAGAACCATTGAATTTTGTGAAGATGTGTTGCAGTAGTTCTGAATGTGTCCCTGTATCGAACAAACCCAAAACCATAATGTTCACATGGCTCACTTTTTCCAACTCCAGAACTTCTCTGGGCTTGTTTTGTAGCATTCTTCGTAAAATCAATGTTACTATTCGACGTTGTATGTTCGTATGACTATTCTTTGTTTATTTTGTGAATATATTAACCTCACGAGGTGATCTGAGAAAATGCTTTGATTATGAAATTATTATCCTTATTTTTTTGAGATTTTAGAGGCGTAAATTGAATTTCTACTCCGGTAAACAAAACCTGCATTTTCAAATGGTATGTTAACTATCTTTATAGAGGTGCTATCCTGGATGACTGAGGAAGCATGTTTCTCATACCCACAGTCACATTATACATAGTGCAAGCCTTGTGTGTGAATCAAATCTGTTAATGTCATACTAGCCATGTAATTGAACTGTTATTACAATAGAATGTCATGACAGATCAATGTTCCTATGTGGAAACCAACTGTGAAGAGGCTTTATTTCATAGGAATTAAACTGAGTTGTTATAGCCAGCTTGTGTAGTGTTCCTTTACTTTTGCTTGTTTATAACCCATCTCTTATCCCGCTCTCCTCCTCCGTCGTCTGTCTGTCCTTGCTCATTCCCTGCAGGCCAATGCGGTTTGAGCTCAGCGGAGGTATAACTACGGCTGTTACTGCTCCCCTGTTCTCTGGCAACAACACAAGCAGAATCCCAAAGAGGCTCGTGTTTTAAAGGAGGGGGAAAGTGTTCCAAAGCCCATAGGGGGTCACCATTTGATTTTTACTGCCCTTAAGTGTATTTCTCTTCATCTGCCAAGTGTATCTTGCCGTCGAATTCTCTACCCTTCTCTAAAACTGTGCGCTCATACATTCCCCTTCGTGGCTTTTAAGTAATGGACTGATGTGAAGAATATGGTGAAAACTCCCTCCAACCATATTTGTGCCCCAATCCAATGCCTTTAAACCCCTGTGTCTTGACTTGGATAAAATGTGAAAAAGAAAATCTAGTTGGTGTTGATGCTCTCTTCAGCAATGAAGTTTGAAGAGTGGATTAAAATATCTATATTTATTTCAGATTGCAATAATTTTGTTATTATACAAAATATGAACCCAATAAAGCAACACTTAATGAATATAGTAGATTACAAATGTAATTCAGTTTTATTAAATTGTGAATTGAAACTAGTGGAACGATGAGTTTATTGTAGTCAACAATAATTTTGTTTAATTGTATGTGACAGGTAACCTAGCGGTTAGAGCGTTGGGCCAGTAACCGAAAGGTCGATGGTTTGAATAGCCGAGCTGACAAGCTAAATATGTCTGTGCACTAAACCCTCATTTTCTCCAGGGGCGCTGTACTACCAACACATTTCACTACTCCTATCCAGTGTATGTGACAACATTTTTATTTTATTTTTATTGTAGTCCCAAAATGTACAGCCTTTTAGCTACCACATGGTAAGTTTACTCAACATCGGCAAATCACAACGTAGAAGGCGATATAGATTTGTTTGTTTTATTAGTTTATTTTTATTTTTTATCTACCCCTAGACCACCCCCTGTAAACCAGGGTTTCCCAAAGCAGGACCGCATTTCGATAACCTTGCTATAGACCACCTCCTGCAGGCATACAGTTTGTGCAGCACGTGATAGCACAGAGCCTACTGTCTTTGGTGATGGACTACAGGTAATTAGCCTAATGGCGGGAAATTCAATAGAGGCTTGTCAGTTTATCTGTGTTCCGCTGAAAACTTTGTTCTGGCTATTGGGATAAAATTGTGTTCAAAATGTATATGGGAAGGTAAAACGGGCCCAGATAAAATTAACACATTTTCAAAGAGGGAAACACGTAGGAGGACTATCCATTGTTAACTTTAGATTGTATTGCCAGGCGTTAGCATTTCGCCACATCTTCAATTGGTTTAGACAGAAAAATATGGTGTCTCTTATTTCCCTGGAAGAGGTGGTCTTTACTGATATATCCCTTAAACAATGTAAACTACACTTTGGTCCTATTATTGCTCACACAATTTCTATTTTAAAAAGTGGCATACCCATACTTCATATGTCATAGTAACGCCTTGTGATGTTGGTCACAAAAAAAGATTTAAGTTCACCTATTAAATGCGTTCAGGAGAAGCGCCAGTAGTTTTTGGACCTACAGCCCTATACTTTACCCTGAAGCTGTGTTTAAAAACCATCTGCGCTGTTGTGCCTTGCAAAGTAGGCACAATGACACGCAGATGGAACACAAAATCTCAAATTTGGACTCGTCAGACCAAAGGACAGATTTCCACCGTTCTAAATGTCCATTGCTCGTGTTTCTTGGCCCAAGCAAGTCTCTCCTTGTTATTGGTGTCCTTTGGTAGTGGTTTCTTTGCAACAATTCGACCATGAATGTCATGCTGTGTAATGATAGGAGGCAAATGCAGGAATACATGATAGGGATTTTATTTTCTCCATCCAAACAAAAGAGCGATGCGTAAACATCTAAATAGTACATGGGACGAGACCCGTAAAACAAGTGCACAATAACACGTAGCATTGAAGCCAACACAATAGCACAGGTACTCACAGAACCAACGGACATGATAGCAATAACCGACCAGGACAATGGGGAACAGAGGGCACATACTAATCAGGGGGAATGGGAACCAGGTGTGCATAATGAGACAAGACAGTCCGGGGTTGGTGGTGATGATCCAGTTCAGTGACGCCTAGAAGGCCAGTGACGTAGACCTCCGGAGCTGGTGAACGGAATGAGCAGCAGTACCGGGGGAATCCGTGACAATGAAGGCCTGATCCACACAGTCTCCTCTGAACAGTTGATGTTGATGTGTCTGTTAAATGCTTCAGAGTTCAAGTATCTGGGCTGCGATCTGAAGTGCAGTTAACTCTAATGAACTTATCCTCTGCAGCAGAGGTAACTCTGGGTCTTCCTTTCCTGTGATGGTCCTCATGAGAGCCAGTTTCATCATAGTGCTTGATGGTTTTTGCGACTGCACTTGAAGAAACTTTCAACGTTCTTGACATTTTCCAGATTGACTGACCTTCATGTCTTAAAGTAATGGACTGTTGTTTCTCTTTGCTTATTTGAGCTGTTCTTGCCATAAAATTGAGATAGAAGCTGTTTTTCAGTCTCTCGGTCCCTGCTTTGATGCACCTGTACTGACCTCGCCTTCTGGATGATAGCGGGGTGAACAGGCAGTGGCTTGGGTGGTTGTTGTCCTTGATGATCTTTATGGCCTTCCTGTGACATCGGGTGGTGTAGGTGTCCTGGAGGGCAGGTAGTTTGCCCCCGGTGATGCGTTCTGCAGACCTCACTACCCTCTGGAGAGCCTTACGGTTGTGGGCGGAGCAGTTGCCGTACCAGGCGGTGATACAGCCCGACAGGATGCTCTCGATTGTGCATCTGTAGAAGTTTGTGAGTGCTTTTGGTGACAAGCCGAATTTCTTCAGCCTCCTGAGGTTGAAGAGGCGCTGCTGCGCCTTCTTCACAACGCTGTCTGTGTGGGTGGACCAATTCAGTTTGTCCGTGATGTGTACACCGAGGAACTTAAAACTTTCCACCTTCTCCACTACTGACCCGTCGATGTGGATAGGGGGGTGCTCCCTCTGCTGTTTCCTGAAGTCCACAATCATCTCCTTTGTTTTGTTGACGTTGAGTGTGAGGTTATTTTCCTGACACCACACTCCGAGGGCCCTCACCTCCTCCCTGTAGGCCGTCTCGTCGTTGTTGGTAATCAAGCCTACCACTGTAGTGTCATCCGCAAACTTGATGATTGAGTTGGAGGCGTGCATGGCCACGCAGTCGTGGGTGAACAGGGAGTACAGGAGAGGGCTCAGAACGCACCCTTGTGGGGCCCCAGTGTTGAGGATCAGCGGGGTGGAGATGTTGTTACCTACCCTCACCACCTGGGGGCGGCCCGTCAGGAAGTCCAGGACCCAGTTGCACAGGGCGGGGTCGAGACCCAGGGTCTCGAGCTTGATGACGAGTTTGGAGGGTACTATGGTGTTAAATGCTGAGCTGTAATCGATGAACAGCATTCTCACATGGGTATTCCTCTTGTCCAGATGGGTTAGGGCAGTGTGCAGTGTGGTTGCGATTGCGTCGTCTGTGGACCTATTGGGTCGGTAAGCAAATTGGAGTGGGTCTAGGGTGTCCGGTAGGGTGGAGGTGATATGGTCCTTGACTAGTCTCTCAAAGCACTTCATGATGACGGAAGTGAGTGCTACGGGGCGGTAGTCGTTTAGCTCAGTTACCTTAGCTTTCTTGGGAACAGGAACAATGGTGGCCCTCTTGAAGCATGTGGGAACAGCAGACTGGGATAAGGATTGATTGAATATGTCCGTAAACACACCAGCCAGCTGGTCTGCGCATGCTCTGAGGACGCGGCTGGGAATGCCGTCTGGGCCTGCAGCCTTGCGAGGGTTAACACGTTTAAATGTTTTACTCACCTCGGCTGCAGTGAAGGAGAGCCCGCAGGTTTTGGTAGGGGGCCGTGTCAGTGGCACTGTATTGTCCTCAAAGCGGGCAAAAAAGTTGTTTAGCCTGTCTGGGAGCAAGACATCCTGGTCCGCGACGGGGCTGGTTTTCTTTTTGTAATCCGTGATTGACTGTAGACCCTGCCACATACCTCTTGTGTCTGAGCTGTTGAATTGCGACTCGATTTTGTCTCTGTACTGGGACTTAGCCTGTTTGATTGCCTTGCGGAGAGAATAGCTACACTGTTTGTATTCGGTCATGCTTCCGGTCACCTTGCCCTGGTTAAAAGCAGTGGTTCGCGCTTTCAGTTTCACGCGAATGCTGCCGTCAATCCACGGTTTCTGGTTTGGGAATGTTTTAATCGTTGCTGTGGGTACGACATCGTCAATGCACTTCCTAATGAACTCGCTCACCGAATCAGCATATTCGTCAATATTGTTGTTGGACGCAATGCGGAACATATTCCAATCCGCGTGATCGAAGCAGTCTTGAAGCGTGGATTCAGATTGGTCGGACCAGCGTTGAACAGACCTGAGCGCGGGAGCTTGTTGTTTGAGTTTCTGTTTGTAGGCTGGAATCAACAAAATGGAGTCGTGGTCAGCTTTTCCGAAAGGGGGGCGGGGGAGGGCCTTATATGCGTCGCGGAAATTAGTATAACAATGATCTAGGGTTTTTCCAGCCCTGGTAGCACAATCGATATGCTGATAGAATTTAGGGAGTTTTGTTTTTAGATTAGCCTTGTTAAAATCCCCAGCTACGATGAATGCAGCCTCAGGGTGTGTGGTTTCCAGTTTACAAAGAGTCAGATAAAGTTCGTTCAGGGCCATCGATGTGTCTGCTTGGGGGGGAATATATACGGCTGTGATTATGATTGAAGAGAATTCCCTTGGTAGATAATGCGGTCGACATTTGATTGTGAGGAGTTCTAGATCAGGTGAACAGAATGACTTGAGTTCCTGTGTGTTGTTATGATGATCACACCACGTCTCGTTAATCATAAGGCATACCCCCCCGCCCCTCTTCTTACCGGAAAGATGTTTGTTTCTGTCGGCGCGATGCATGAAGAAACCAGCTGGCTGCACCGACTCCGTTAGCGTCTCTTGAGTTAGCCATGTTTCCGTGAAGCAGAGCACGTTGCAATCCCTGATGTCTCTCTGGAATGCTACCCGTGCTCGGATTTCATCAACCTTATTGTCAAGAGACTGGACATTGGCGAGTAGTATGCTAGGGAGTGGAGCGCGATGTGCCCGTCTCCGAAGCGTGACCACGAGACCGCCTCGTTTGCCCCGTTTTCGGCGTCGCACAGGGTCGCCGGCTGGGATCAGATCCATTGTATTGGGTGGAAGGCAAAACACTGGATCCGTTTCGGGAAAGTCATATTCCTGGTAGGAACGATGATGAGTTGACGTTAATCGTATATTCAGTAGTTCCTCCCGACTGTATGTAATGAAACCTAAGATTACCTGGGGTACCGATGTAAGAAATAACACATAAAAAAACAAAATACTGCATATTTTCCAAGGAACGCGAAGCGAGGCGGCCATCTCTTTTCGGCGCCGGAATATTGAATGGTTATTGAAGGTCTTTCTTGCCCCTCAAATGTGTTAATTTATATAAACTTTTCAACAAGCATGGCCCTTAATAACGTGAGATGTTATCGTTTCAGGGACACTGAGGAGAAATGTATTTCGTGTAGAGGTTATTAAAGGGCCGCACTCGGTAGTCATTTCCATCTACCTTGCTAAAGAATTGATTGTGAATGCTTTTCCTCCTAACGCTAATGTAAACACGAGCGCTGGTATTATTGCTGATCTTCGCACGTCATTTGTTGGGAATGTAGGCCGAATGCATAAACAATGTGGTGTTCCTATTAGATGAGACTTGCTGTGTAGAGCTGGATTTATGAATATTATTATTAGCATGTGTGGTTGGTACATAAATCTGCTCATAGCGTTCCCTGAGATGTGACTCATATAGAGGTGTTTTTGTTAATGGAACATGCATATTATGATCTTACAAGATGCCATGCTGCCTGTATGTAGCCTAGCGGTTAAGAGCGTTTGGTCAGTAACCAGAAGGTTGCTGGTTCAAATCCCCAAGCCGACTAGGTGAAACATCTGTTGATGTGCCCTTGAGCAAGGCAATTAACCCTGATTGCTGCTGGAAATGTCAAATGTAAAATGTACTGTATGTTCATTCTCATCACAACACAGCAAATACCAAAACAAAAACCTTGCCCCTGGTTTGTTACCCCCTACACCAGTGGTCACCAACCTTTTCCTGGTCAAGATCACTTTCTGAGTCAAAATGCAAGCAGAGATCTATCGCTCAGATTTATTATTATTATTATTTTTTTTACTTGACTTCAGAAACGTAACCCTTTGCAACGTTAAATAATTAAAAACAGTACTGTAGCAATGAGGTTTGTGCAGTAGGCTATAAGCCCAATACATTATCACTGCATATTGGCTTGAATTGCCCTGCCAAAGCATTGTTCAGATCATTTAAAAAAAAATGTACATAAAAAATAAATTGCTGTAGGCTACATGATCACACCGGTAATATATAAGTTGTATTGCTTGTGAGGCACAGCTACATTTTAAATAATGTGTTTTTTATTTTACTGGGCTGATGGTGCCTGCATCTGATGGTCAGTCTCAGCGGAGGGAAATGGCAGCAGATGGATTCCCCCCTTTACATCGTGATGTATCTCATTACGTCCTACGTCATCTTCACGGAGTCTTGCCCTGCTACTGAATGGACACGTGTAGTGTTTGTAATGCAAGATGGAGGAGCCTGTCTCTCATCAGAGATCACATTTATTTTGGGGAGATTGCAACATATGACATTTTCATTCAAGACAGGATAAATATACTGTTTCAGGTGATAATAAAACATGTTTTGTTTAGTTACTTTTTCTCTAACTACATAACAAGTCAAGCTAGTTTGCACTGCAGAGCAGCTAGCTAGCTCAAAACTAGGCTATGTTGAAGATACCATTGTCGCTAGCGATCACCTAATAATTATCATAAAAAACAAACGTTATTACCATCAAAACCTTAAACAGGAGGCAAAAGTCATAATATAATTGGCTTAAAAGCCAATGTGTATTATTTAACATTACTATTAAAATAGGCTCGACCTTCGCCACCCGAGCCCGTTGGGGAGTTGCAGCGATGAGACAAGATTGAAATTGGGGAGAAAAAGGGGGTAAAAATCAACAACAAAAATTGTACTGGCTTATAGGAATGGATCATTGTTTACAAGTTGGTAGCTATCCCATAAAGCCAGCACCTAAAACCACGTATTTTCATCTTCTGTAGTTTGGTAACTTCCTGTTCTTCGATAGACTCTGGTTGGACTGAACACGACGCAAAGTTAGAAAAATGTCTAAGTATGCAGCGTCCATCTCGCAATGGAGCCTTCATCCGCAGGGGGCGTTGCGTTTCCACTCCGTTGTGGACGTCCCCATTTGAAATGCATGACATCTGGCGCAATGTAAAATAATGCTTATGGGTAATGAGGATTGAGGGTCCACCTCTCAACGTTCCTCCACTGACACTGACCAAAAAGAGACACCTTCCAGCTAATAGCAAAACTGTAGTCACACCGCACTAATAATAACAACGCAAGTCTACCGATGCTCTTTCCTACTCATTCATTACAGCTGCAGTGCTGGTTGTAGCGCTGAGTGAAAGTAGGAAGAACAAAAAAAAATGGTTTATAAAAGTGTTGAATAAAAAGTGTTGACAGTGCTGAGTAAGAACTTAAACATGAACTCACTCATCAAAACAGCAGCTCTTTGCTGTATTTGTTGACAGTCTCTTTCTAGTCATGGTTTTAAACGTTTTGAAATCTCAGCGTCAACTTTGCTGTAGCTTTCTTTTATGCCTGCTATGTTACTGCAGACACGGTAATCTGAGCCATCCGATTGGCCAGCGGTAGGCCTATAGTATACTTGATTTGCTCTCTGGGCCCGCTGGAAAGAGTTTGTACCTTCAGGTGCATGAAATGGTTCAAAATGGGAACACTGGGCAGCTGCACCTACCGCCAACAGCGGGAGAAGAATACAAATAAATACCAACGCAAGGCTTTATCATTGGGTTTTTTACAGAAATGTTTGGTGATGACTAGGAATACATTATAGATCGACCAGTCGATCGGGATCAACCGGTTGGTGACCACTACCCTACACACTTTAGGGCAGGGATTATCAACTAGATTCAGCTGCGGGACAATTTTTAAAAAGTTAAACGGATGGTCAGGGGGCTAGAACCATAATCATTTCAAACCTTGCTTACATCCAAAGTATACAATCACATATCTCTTATGTGTGGGAATACTTCGGGAAAGGTTTCCACAATTTAAATCACTTGGAGCTGAAATATATATTTTTTAATGATCTATACCCTCTAAAGCAGGATTCCCGGGGAACCTCGGTTTAGAGGGTATGAAGACATTTTTTTTGTTTACCATCAAACGTCACGTTGAAGTGATGCGCACTCATCCCGACATCAAACATCTCTGTAGCAGGATAGCTAACACTGACGTCCGGACCTTGACAAACTCAACAGTGAGTGAGTGAGTGATGACCATGAAAACACGCAAGACTGGTGCCTATATCTATGTTAAAACAGTATATTATTCTTCTGGCTTTATCTAGCTTTATTTGTGATATTTTACCTTGCCTCACTGGCTTGCTAGGTAATCAATCTTCTGATGATGTATGTGATGTTGTAGAAGATAACCATCTGATCACGTGTTTGTTAACTTGCACAAGCTGCATTTGAAGTTGCATGCGATTGTATCCACTGCTAGGTAAACAAATAGGTTTCTAATGACGAACTGCGCTCACAACTTCATGATGCGGCCTGGAAATGGGTCAATATGACAGAGGGGAGGGGTGTATGGTCTTTGTTTAGATATTATGATATTTTCTGTGTCCCTCACCCTATCAGTCTCTGTGCTAATCATGTCGAGCTAAATCAGAAGCCTTTGGTCTGTGCCAAATCCTCATTATCGTCCTAGTGTTGAAGTGTAAATGAATGTGAATAGGAAGTGCAACTGCAGTGGGGATCAGAAACCTGAAGAAAATGCTAGTGCAGGGACTGTTGTGTTTCTCCTCTCCACCACATCTAGCCCTGCGACCAAAGGATTTTTTTTTGCCCTGATCTTTTGAAGCCTTTGTCTGGCTGGAAGGTTGTTTTCCTCGTACTGCCCTGCTCATCTGGCATTACACAGAAAGAAACTTGTTTTGAAGTTGCTAGATGAAAGCTGGCCGACTGTCAAAGGGGCCGAAGTCTCCACTGTGCAGAGTGACCCCTCTCTCTGACAGGCAGGGGATGATGGGGGTTGTAGGGGGTGAGGGGGATTGTAGTTGTTTGATGTGAGCCAAGTCTAATTATAGCTGGTGTACTGAGGGGGTTTAATTATAGCTGGTATACTGGGGGTGGGGGGGGATCTAATTATAGCTGGTATACTGGGGGTGGGGGGGTCTAATTATAGCTGGTATACTGGGGGTGGGGGGATCTAATTATAGCTGGTATACTGGGGGTGGGGGGGGATCTAATTATAGCTGGTATACTGGGGGTGGGGGGGATCTAATTATAGCTGGTATACTGGGGGTGGGGGGGTCTAATTATAGCTGGTATACTGGGGGTGGGGGGATCTAATTATAGCTGGTATACTGGGGGTGGGGGGATCTAATTATAGCTGGTATACTGGGGGTGGGGGGGATCTAATTATAGCTGGTATACTGGGGGTGGGGGGATCTAATTATAGCTGGTGTACTGAGGGGGTCTCTAATTATAGCTGGTGTACTGAGGGTGGGGGGATCTAATTATAGCTGGTATACTGGGGGTGGGGGGGGATCTAATTATAGCTGGTGTACTGAGGGGTGGGGGGATCTAATTATAGCTGGTATACTGGGGGTGGGGGGGGATCTAATTATAGCTGGTGTACTGAGGGGGTCTCTAATTATAGCTGGTGTACTGAGGGGGTCTAATTATAGCTGGTATACTGAGGGGGTCTCTAATTATAGCTGGTATACTGGTGGTGGGGGGGGGGTCTAATTATAGCTGGTGTACTGAGGGGGTCTAATTATAGCTGGTATACTGAGGGGGTCTAATTATAGCTGGTGTACTGAGGGGGTCTAATTATAGCTGGTGTACTGAGGGGGTCTCTAATTATAGCTTTGTACTGAGGGGGTCTAATTATAGCTGGTGTACTGAGGGGGTCTCTAATTATAGCTGGTGTACTGAGGGGGTGTCTAATTATAGCTGGTGTACTGAGGGGGTCTAATTATAGCTGGTGTACTGAGGGGGTCTCTAATTATAGCTGGTATACTGAGGGGGTCTCTAATTATAGCTGGTATACTGAGGGGGTGTCCAATTATAGCTGGTGTACTGAGGGGGTCTCTAATTATAGCTGGTGTACTGAGGGGGTCTCTAATTATAGCTGGTGTACTGAGGGGGTCTAATTATAGCTGGTGTACTGAGGGGGTCTCTAATTATAGCTGGTGTACTGAGGGGGTCTCTAATTATAGCTGGTGTACTGAGGGGGTCTAATTATAGCTGGTGTACTGAGGGGGTCTAATTATAGCTGGTGTACTGAGGGGGTCTCTAATTATAGCTGGTATACTGGTGGTGGGGGGGGGGGGGGTCTAATTATAGCTGGTATACTGAGGGGGTCTCTAATTATAGCTGTGTACTGAGGGTCTCTAATTATAGTTGGTGTACTGAGGGGGTCTCCAATTATAGCTGGTGTACTGAGGGGGTCTCCAATTATAGCTGGTGTACTGAGGGGGTCTAATTATAGCTGGTATACTGAGGGGGTCTCTAATTATAGCTGGTATACTGAGGGGGTGTCCAATTATAGCTGGTATACTGAGGGGGTCTCTAATTATAGCTGGTGTACTGAGGGGGTCTAATTATAGCTGGTGTACTGAGGGGGTCTCTAATTATAGCTGGTATACTGAGGGGGTCTCTAATTATAGCTGGTATACTGAGGGGGTGTCCAATTATAGCTGGTGTACTGAGGGGGTCTCTAATTATAGCTGGTGTACTGAGGGGGTCTCCAATTATAGCTGGTGTACTGAGGGGGTCTAATTATAGCTGGTGTACTGAGGGGGTCTCTAATTATAGCTGGTGTACTGAGGGGGTCTCTAATTATAGCTGGTGTACTGAGGGGGTCTAATTATAGCTGGTGTACTGAGGGGGTCTAATTATAGCTGGTGTACTGAGGGGGTCTCTAATTATAGCTGGTATACTGGTGGTGGGGGGGGGGGGGGGTCTAATTATAGCTGGTATACTGAGGGGGTCTCTAATTATAGCTGTGTACTGAGGGGGTCTAATTATAGCTGGTATACTGAGGGGGTCTAATTATAGCTGGTGTACTGAGGGGGTCTAATTATAGCTGGTGTACTGAGGGGGTCTAATTATAGCTGTGTACTGAGGGGGTCTCTAATTATAGCTGGTGTACTGAGGGGGTCTCTAATTATAGCTGGTGTACTGAGGGGGTCTCTAATTATAGCTGGTGTACTGAGGGGGTCTCTAATTATAGCTGGTGTACTGAGGGGGTCTCTAATTACAGCTGGTATACTGAGGGGGTCTCTAATTATAGCTGGTGTACTGAGGGGGTCTCTAATTATAGCTGGTGTACTGAGGGGGTCTCTAATTATAGCTGGTGTACTGAGGGGGTCTCTAATTATAGCTGGTGTACTGAGGGGGTCTAATTATAGCTGGTGTACTGGAGGTGTGGGGGTCTCTAATTATAGTTGGTGTACTGAGGGGGTCTAATTATAGCTGGTGTACTGGAGGTGTGGGGGTCTCTAATTATAGCTGGTATACTGGGGGTCTCTAAAACAGCTGGGGGTCTAACTATAGCTGGTGTACTGAGGGGGTCTCTAATTATAGCTGGTGTACTGAGGAGGTCTCTAATTATAGCTGGTGTACTGAGGGGGTCTCTAATTATAGCTGGTGTACTGAGGGGGTCTCTAATTATAGCTGGTGTACTGAGGAGGTCTCGAATTATAGCTGGTGTACTGAGGGGGTCTCTAATTATAGCTGGTGTACTGAGGGGGTCTCTAATTATAGCTGGTGTACTGAGGAGGTCTCTAATTATAGCTGGTGTACTGAGGAGGTCTCTAATTATAGCTGGTGTACTGAGGGGGTCTCCAATTATAGTTGGTGTACTGAGGGGGTCTCTAATTATAGCTGGTGTACTGAGGGAGTCTCTAATTATAGCTGGTGTACTGAGGGGGTCTCTAATTATAGTTGGTGTACTGAGGGAGTCTCCAATTATAGCTGGTGTACTGAGGGGGTCTCCAATTATAGCTGGTGTACTGAGGGGGTCTAATTATAGCTGGTATACTGAGGGGGTCTCTAATTATAGCTGGTATACTGAGGGGGTGTCCAATTATAGCTGGTATACTGAGGGGGTCTCTAATTATAGCTGGTGTACTGAGGGGGTCTAATTATAGCTGGTGTACTGAGGGGGTCTAATTATAGCTGGTGTACTGAGGGGGTCTCTAATTATAGCTGGTGTACTGAGGGGGTCTAATTATAGCTGGTGTACTGAGGGGGTCTCTAATTATAGCTGGTGTACTGAGGGGGTCTAATTATAGCTGGTGTACTGAGGGGGTCTCTAATTATAGCTGGTGTACTGAGGGGGTCTCTAATTATAGCTGGTGTACTGAGGGGGTCTCTAATTATAGCTGGTGTACTGAGGGGGTCTAATTATAGCTGGTGTACTGGAGGTGTGGGGGTCTCTGATTATAGTTGGTGTACTGAGGGGGTCTAATTATAGCTGGTGTACTGAGGGGGTCTAATTATAGCTGGTATACTGAGGGGGTCTCTAATTATAGCTGGTGTACTGGTGGTGGTGGGGGGGGAGGGGGTCTAATTATAGCTGGTGTACTGAGGGGGTCTAATTATAGCTGGTATACTGAGGGGGTCTCTAATTATAGCTGGTGTACTGATGGTGGGGGGGGGGGTCTAATTATAGCTGGTGTACTGAGGGGGTCTCTAATTATAGCTGGTGTACTGAGGGGGTCTAATTATAGCTGGTGTACTGAGGGGGTCTAATTATAGCTGGTGTACTGAGGGGGTCTCTAATTATAGCTGGTGTACTGAGGGGGTCTCTAATTATAGCTGGTGTACGGAGGGGGTCTAATTATAGCTGGTGTACTGAGGGGGTCTAATTATAGCTGGTGTACTGAGGGAGTCTAATTATAGCTGGTATACTGAGGGGGTCTCTAATTATAGTTGGTATACTGGTGGTGGGGGGGGGGGGGTCTAATTATAGCTGGTGTACTGAGGGGGTCTAATTATAGCTGGTATACTGAGGGGGTCTAATTATAGCTGGTGTACTGAGGGGGTCTAATTATAGCTGGTGTACTGAGGGGGTCTCTAATTATAGCTGTGTACTGAGGGGGTCTAATTATAGCTGGTGTACTGAGGGGGTCTCTAATTATAGCTGGTGTACTGAGGTGGTCTCTAATTATAGCTGGTGTACTGAGGGGGTCTCTAATTATAGCTGGTATACTGAGGGGGTCTCTAATTATAGCTGGTATACTGAGGGTGTCTCTAATTATAGCTGGTGTACTGAGGGGGTCTCTAATTATAGCTGGTATACTGAGGGGGTCTCTAATTATAGCTGGTATACTGAGGGGGTCTCTAATTATAGCTGGTATACTGAGGGGGTCTCTAATTATAGCTGGTGTACTGAGGGGGTCTCTAATTATAGCTGGTATACTGAGGGGGTCTCTAATTATAGCTGGTGTACTGAGGGGGTCTCTAATTATAGCTGGTATACTGAGGGGGTCTCTAATTATAGCTGGTATACTGAGGGGGTCTCTAATTATAGCTGGTGTACTGAGGGGGTCTAATTATAGCTGGTGTACTGAGGGGGTCTAATTATAGCTGGTGTACTGAGGGGGTCTCTAATTATAGCTGGTGTACTGAGGGGGTCTAATTATAGCTGGTGTACTGGAGGTGTGGGGGTCTCTAATTATAGCTGGTATACTGGGGGTCTCTAAAACAGCTGGGGGTCTAATTATAGCTGGTGTACTGAGGGAGTCTCTAATTATAGTTGGTGTACTGAGGGGGTCTCCAATTATAGCTGGTGTACTGAGGGGGTCTCTAATTATAGCTGGTGTACTGAGGGGGTCTCTAATTATAGCTGGTGTACTGAGGAAGTCTCCAATTATAGCTGGTGTACTGAGGAGGTCTCTAATTATAGCTGGTGTACTGAGGGGGTCTAATTATAGCTGGTGTACTGAGGGGTCTCCAATTATAGCTGGTGTACTGAGGGGGTCTAATTATAGCTGGTATACTGAGGGTGGGGGGGGATCTAATTATAGCTGGTGTACTGAGGGTGGGGGGATCTAATTATAGCTGGTAAACTGGGGGTGGGGGGGGATCTAATTATAGCTGGTGTACTGAGGGGTGGGGGGGGATCTAATTATAGCTGGTATACTGGGGGTGGGGGGGATCTAATTATAGCTGGTGTACTGAGGGGGTCTCTAATTATAGCTGGTGTACTGAGGGGGTCTAATTATAGCTGGTATACTGAGGGGGTCTCTAATTATAGCTGGTATGCTGGTGGTGGGGGGGGGTGGGGGGTCTAATTGTAGCTGGTGTACTGAGGGGGTCTAATTATAGCTGGTATACTGAGGGGGTCTAATTATAGCTGGTGTACTGAGGGGGTCTAATTATAGCTGGTGTACTGAGGGGGTCTCTAATTATAGCTTTGTACTGAGGGGGTCTAATTATAGCTGGTGTACTGAGGGGGTCTCTAATTATAGCTGGTGTACTGAGGGGGTGTCTAATTATAGCTGGTGTACTGAGGGGGTCTAATTATAGCTGGTGTACTGAGGGGGTCTCCAATTATAGCTGATGTACTGAGGGGGTCTAATTATAGCTGGTATACTGAGGGGGTGTCCAATTATAGCTGGTGTACTGGGGGTCTCTAATTATAGCTGGTGTACTGAGGGGGTCTAATTATAGCTGGTGTACTGAGGGGGTCTAATTATAGCTGGTGTACTGAGGGGGTCTCTAATTATAGCTGGTATACTGAGGGGGTCTCTAATTATAGCTGGTATACTGAGGGGGTGTCCAATTATAGCTGGTGTATTGAGGGGGTCTCTAATTATAGCTGGTGTACTGAGGGGGTCTAATTATAGCTGGTGTACTGAGGGGGTCTAATTATAGCTGGTGTACTGAGGGGGTCTCTAATTATAGCTGGTGTACTGAGGGGGTCTCTAATTATAGCTGGTGTACTGAGGGGGTCTAATTATAGCTGGTGTACTGAGGGGGTCTAATTATAGCTGGTGTACTGAGGGGGTCTCTAATTATAGCTGGTATACTGGTGGTGGGGGGGGGGGGTCTAATTATAGCTGGTATACTGAGGGGGTCTCTAATTATAGCTGTGTACTGAGGGGGTCTAATTATAGCTGGTATACTGAGGGGGTCTAATTATAGCTGGTGTACTGAGGGGGTCTAATTATAGCTGGTGTACTGAGGGGGTCTCTAATTATAGCTGTGTACTGAGGGGGTCTCTAATTATAGCTGGTGTACTGAGGGGGTCTCTAATTATAGCTGGTGTACTGAGGGGGTCTCTAATTATAGCTGGTGTACTGAGGGGGTCTCTACTTATAGCTGGTGTACTGAGGGGGTCTCTAATTATAGCTGGTGTACTGAGGGGGTCTCTAATTATAGCTGGTGTACTGAGGGGGTCTCTAATTATAGCTGGTGTACTGAGGGGGTCTCTAATTATAGCTGGTGTACTGAGGGGGTCTCTAATTATAGCTGGTGTACTGAGGGGGTCTAATTATAGCTGGTGTACTGGAGGTGTGGGGGTCTCTAATTATAGTTGGTGTACTGAGGGGGTCTAATTATAGCTGGTGTACTGGAGGTGTGGGGGTCTCTAATTATAGCTGGTATACTGGGGGTCTCTAAAACAGCTGGGGGTCTAACTATAGCTGGTGTACTGAGGGGGTCTCTAATTATAGCTGGTGTACTGAGGAGGTCTCTAATTATAGCTGGTGTACTGAGGGGGTCTCTAATTATAGCTGGTGTACTGAGGGAGTCTCTAATTATAGCTGGTGTACTGAGGGGGTCTCTAATTATAGCTGATGTACTGAGGAGGTCTCTAATTATAGCTGGTGTACTGAGGAGGTCTCTAATTATAGCTGGTGTACTGAGGAGGTCTCTAATTATAGCTGGTGTACTGAGGAGGTCTCTAATTATAGCTGGTGTACTGAGGGGGTCTCCAATTATAGCTGGTGTACTGAGGGGGTCTCTAATTATAGTTGGTGTACTGAGGGGGTCTCTAATTATAGCTGGTGTACTGAGGGGGTCTCTAATTATAGTTGGTGTACTGAGGGGGTCTCCAATTATAGCTGGTGTACTGAGGGGGTCTCCAATTATAGCTGGTGTACTGAGGGGGTCTAATTATAGCTGGTATACTGAGGGGGTCTCTAATTATAGCTGGTATACTGAGGGGGTGTCAAATTATAGCTGGTATACTGAGGGGGTCTCTAATTATAGCTGGTGTACTGAGGGGGTCTAATTATAGCTGGTGTACTGAGGGGGTCTAATTATAGCTGGTGTACTGAGGGGGTCTCTAATTATAGCTGGTGTACTGAGGGGGTCTAATTATAGCTGGTGTACTGAGGGGGTCTCTAATTATAGCTGGTGTACTGAGGGGGTCTAATTATAGCTGGTGTACTGAGGGGGTCTAATTATAGCTGGTGTACTGAGGGGGTCTAATTATAGCTGGTATACTGAGGGGGTCTCTAATTATAGCTGGTATACTGGTGGTGGGGGGGGGGGGGGTCTAATTATAGCTGGTGTACTGAGGGGGTCTAATTATAGCTGGTATACTGAGGGGGTCTAATTATAGCTGGTGTACTGAGGGGGTCTAATTATAGCTGGTGTACTGAGGGGGTCTCTAATTATAGCTGGTGTACTGAGGGGGTCTCTAATTATAGCTGGTGTACTGAGGGGGTCTAATTATAGCTGGTGTACTGAGGGGGTCTCTAATTATAGCTGGTGTACTGAGGGGGTCTCTAATTATAGCTGGTGTACGGAGGGGGTCTAATTATAGCTGGTGTACTGAGGGGGTCTAATTATAGCTGGTGTACTGAGGGGGTCTAATTATAGCTGGTATACTGAGGGAGTCTCTAATTATAGCTGGTATACTGGTGGTGGGGGGGGGGGGGGGTCTAATTATAGCTGGTGTACTGAGGGGGTCTAATTATAGCTGGTATACTGAGGGGGTCTAATTATAGCTGGTGTACTGAGGGGGTTTAATTATAGCTGGTGTACTGAGGGGGTCTCTAATTATAGCTGTGTACTGAGGGGGTCTAATTATAGCTGGTGTACTGAGGGGGTCTCTAATTATAGCTGGTGTACTGAGGGGGTCTCTAATTATAGCTGGTGTACTGAGGGGGTCTCTAATTATAGCTGGTATACTGAGGGGGTCTCTAATTATAGCTGGTATACTGAGGGGGTCTCTAATTATAGCTGGTGTACTGAGGGGGTCTCTAATTATAGCTGGTATACTGAGGGGGTCTCTAATTATAGCTGGTATACTGAGGGGGTCTCTAAATATAGCTGGTATACTGAGGGGGTCTCTAATTATAGCTGGTATACTGAGGGGGTCTCTAATTATAGCTGGTATACTGAGGGGGTCTCTAATTATAGCTGGTGTACTGAGGGGGTCTCTAATTATAGCTGGTGTACTGAGGGGGTCTCTAATTATAGCTGGTATACTGAGGGGGTCTCTAATTATAGCTGGTGTACTGAGGGGGTCTCTAATTATAGCTGGTGTACTGAGGGGGTCTCTAATTATAGCTGGTGTACTGAGGGGGTCTAATTATAGCTGGTGTACTGGAGGTGTGGGGGTCTCTAATTATAGCTGGTATACTGGGGGTCTCTAAAACAGCTGGGGGTCTAATTATAGCTGGTGTACTGAGGGAGTCTCTAATTATAGTTGGTGTACTGAGGGGGTCTCCAATTATAGCTGGTGTACTGAGGGGGTCTCCAATTATAGCTGGTGTACTGAGGGGGACTCTAATTATAGCTGGTATACTGAGGGGGTCTCTAATTATAGCTGGTGTACTGAGGGGGTCTAATTATAGCTGGTGTACTGAGGGGGTCTAATTATAGCTGGTGTACTGAGGGGGTCTAATTATAGCTGGTATACTGAGGGGGTCTCTAATTATAGCTGGTATACTGGTGGTGGGGGGGGGGGGTCTAATTATAGCTGGTGTACTGAGGGGGTCTAATTATAGCTGGTATACTGAGGGGGTCTAATTATAGCTGGTGTACTGAGGGGGTCTAATTATAGCTGGTGTACTGAGGGGGTCTCTAATTATAGCTGGTGTACTGAGGGGGTCTAATTATAGCTGGTGTACTGAGGGGGTCTAATTATAGCTGGTGTACTGAGGGGGTCTCTAATTATAGCTGGTGTACTGAGGGGGTCTCTAATTATAGCTGGTGTACGGAGGGGGTCTAATTATAGCTGGTGTACTGAGGGGGTCTAATTATAGCTGGTGTACTGAGGGGGTCTAATTATAGCTGGTATACTGAGGGGGTCTAATTATAGCTGGTGTACTGATGGGGTCTCTAATTATAGCTGTGTACTGAGGGGGTCTAATTATAGCTGGTGTACTGAGGGGGTCTCTAATTATAGCTGGTGTACTGAGGGGGTCTCTAATTATAGCTGGTGTACTGAGGGGGTCTCTAATTATAGCTGGTGTACTGAGGGGGTCTCTAATTATAGCTGGTATACTGAGGGGGTCTCTAATTATAGCTGGTATACTGAGGGGTTCTCTAATTATAGCTGGTATACTGAGGGGGTCTCTAATTATAGCTGGTGTACTGAGGGGGTCTCTAATTATAGCTGGTATACTGAGGGGGTCTCTAATTATAGCTGGTATACTGAGGGGGTCTCTAATTATAGCTGGTATACTGAGGGGGTCTCTAATTATAGCTGGTGTACTGAGGGGGTCTCTAATTATAGCTGGTATACTGAGGGGGTCTCTAATTATAGCTGGTGTACTGAGGGGGTCTCTAATTATAGCTGGTATACTGAGGGGGTCTCTAATTATAGCTGGTATACTGAGGGGGTCTCTAATTATAGCTGGTGTACTGAGGGGGTCTCTAATTATAGCTGGTGTACTGAGGGGGTCTCTAATTATAGCTGGTGTACTGAGGGGGTCTAATTATAGCTGGTGTACTGGAGGTGTGGGGGTCTCTAATTATAGCTGGTATACTGGGGGTCTCTAAAACAGCTGGGGGTCTAATTATAGCTGGTGTACTGAGGGAGTCTCTAATTATAGTTGGTGTACTGAGGGGGTCTCCAATTATAGCTGGTGTACTGAGGGGGTCTCCAATTATAGCTGGTGTACTGAGGGGGTCTCTAATTATAGCTGGTGTACTGAGGGGGTCTCTAATTATAGCTGGTGTACTGAGGAAGTCTCCAATTATAGCTGGTGTACTGAGGAGGTCTCTAATTATAGCTGGTGTACTGAGGGGGTCTAATTATAGCTGGTGTACTGGAGGGGTCTCCAATTATAGCTGGTGTACTGAGGGGGTCTAATTATAGCTGGTATACTGAGGGTGGGGGGGGATCTAATTATAGCTGGTGTACTGAGGGTGGGGGGATCTAATTATAGCTGGTATACTGGGGGTGGGGGGGGATCTAATTATAGCTGGTGTACTGAGGGGTGGGGGGATCTAATTATAGCTGGTATACTGGGGGTGGGGGGGGATCTAATTATAGCTGGTGTACTGAGGGGGTCTCTAATTATAGCTGGTGTACTGAGGGGGTCTAATTATAGCTGGTATACTGATGGGGTCTCTAATTATAGCTGGTATACTGGTGGTGGGGGGGGGGGGGTCCAATTATAGCTGGTGTACTGAGGGGGTCTAATTATAGCTGGTATACTGAGGGGGTCTAATTATAGCTGGTGTACTGAGGGGGTCTAATTATAGCTGGTGTACTGAGGGGGTCTCTAATTATAGCTTTGTACTGAGGGGGTCTAATTATAGCTGGTGTACTGAGGGGGTCTCTAATTATAGCTGGTGTACTGAGGGGGTGTCTAATTATAGCTGGTGTACTGAGGGGGTCTAATTATAGCTGGTGTACTGAGGGGGTCTCCAATTATAGCTGGTGTACTGAGGGGGTCTAATTATAGCTGGTATACTGAGGTGGTGTCCAATTATAGCTGGTGTACTGAGGGGGTCTCTAATTATAGCTGGTGTACTGAGGGGGTCTCTAATTATAGCTGGTGTACTGAGGGGGTCTCTAATTATAGCTGGTGTACTGAGGGGGTCTCTAATTATAGCTGGTATACTGAGGGGGTCTCTAATTATAGCTGGTATACTGAGGGGGTGTCCAATTATAGCTGGTGTACTGAGGGGGTCTCTAATTATAGCTGGTGTACTGAGGGGGTCTAATTATAGCTGGTGTACTGAGGGGGTCTAATTATAGCTGGTGTACTGAGGGGGTCTCTAATTATAGCTGGTGTACTGAGGGGGTCTCTAATTATAGCTGGTGTACTGAGGGGGTCTAATTATAGCTGGTGTACTGAGGGGGTCTAATTATAGCTGGTGTACTGAGGGGGTCTCTAATTATAGCTGGTATACTGGTGGTGGTGGGGGGGGGGGGGTCTAATTATAGCTGGTATACTGAGGGGGTCTCTAATTATAGCTGTGTACTGAGGGGGTCTAATTATAGCTGGTATACTGAGGGGGTCTAATTATAGCTGGTGTACTGAGGGGGTCTAATTATAGCTGGTATACTGAGGGGGTCTCTAATTATAGCTGTGTACTGAGGGGGTCTCTAATTATAGCTGGTGTACTGAGGGGGTCTCTAATTATAGCTGGTGTACTGAGGGGGTCTCTAATTATAGCTGGTGTACTGAGGGGGTCTCTAATTATAGCTGGTGTACTGAGGGGGTCTCTAATCATAGCTGGTATACTGAGGGGGTCTCTAATTATAGCTGGTGTACTGAGGGGGTCTCTAATTATAGCTGGTGTACTGAGGGGGTCTCTAATTATAGCTGGTGTACTGAGGAGGTCTCTAATTATAGCTGGTGTACTGAGGGGGTCTAATTATAGCTGGTGTACTGGAGGTGTGGGGGTCTCTAATTATAGTTGGTGTACTGAGGGGGTCTAATTATAGCTGGTGTACTGGAGGTGTGGGGGTCTCTAATTATAGCTGGTATACTGGGGGTCTCTAAAACAGCTGGGGGTCTAACTATAGCTGGTGTACTGAGGGGGTCTCTAATTATAGCTGGTGTACTGAGGAGGTCTCTAATTATAGCTGGTGTACTGAGGGGGTCTCTAATTATAGCTGGTGTACTGAGGGGGTCTCTAATTATAGCTGGTGTACTGAGGAGGTCTCTAATTATAGCTGGTGTACTGAGGGGGTCTCTAATTATAGCTGGTGTACTGAGGAGGTCTCTAATTATAGCTGGTGTACTGAGGAGGTCTCTAATTATAGCTGGTGTACTGAGGAGGTCTCTAATTATAGCTGGTGTACTGAGGGGGTCTCCAATTATAGCTGGTGTACTGAGGGGGTCTCCAATTATAGCTGGTGTACTGAGGGGGTCTCTAATTATAGTTGGTGTACTGAGGGGGTCTCTAATTATAGCTGGTGTACTGAGGGGGTCTCCAATTATAGCTGGTGTACTGAGGGGTTCTCCAATTATAGGTGGTGTACTGAGGGGGTCTCCAATTATAGGTGGTGTACTGAGGGGGTCTAATTATAGCTGGTATACTGAGGGGGTCTCTAATTATAGCTGGTATACTGAGGGGGTGTCCAATTATAGCTGGTATACTGAGGGGGTCTCTAATTATAGCTGGTGTACTGAGGAGGTCTCTAATTATAGCTGGTGTACTGAGGGGGTCTCCAATTATAGCTGGTGTACTGAGGGGGTCTCTAATTATAGTTGGTGTACTGAGGGGGTCTCTAATTATAGCTGGTGTACTGAGGGGGTCTCTAATTATAGTTGGTGTACTGAGGGGGTCTCCAATTATAGCTGGTGTACTGAGGGGGTCTAATTATAGCTGGTATACTGAGGGGGTCTCTAATTATAGCTGGTATACTGAGGGGGTGTCAAATTATAGCTGGTATACTGAGGGGGTCTCTAATTATAGCTGGTGTACTGAGGGGGTCTAATTATAGCTGGTGTACTGAGGGGGTCTAATTATAGCTGGTGTACTGAGGGGGTCTCTAATTATAGCTGGTGTACTGAGGGGGTCTAATTATAGCTGGTGTACTGAGGGGGTCTCTAATTATAGCTGGTGTACTGAGGGGGTCTAATTATAGCTGGTGTACTGAGGGGGTCTAATTATAGCTGGTGTACTGAGGGGGTCTAATTATAGCTGGTATACTGAGGGGGTCTCTAATTATAGCTGGTATACTGGTGGTGGGGGGGGGGGGTCTAATTATAGCTGGTGTACTGAGGGGGTCTAATTATAGCTGGTATACTGAGGGGGTCTAATTATAGCTGGTATACTGAGGGGGTCTAATTATAGCTGGTGTACTGAGGGGGTCTCTAATTATAGCTGGTGTACTGAGGGGGTCTAATTATAGCTGGTGTACTGAGGGGGTCTAATTATAGCTGGTATACTGAGGGGGTCTCTAATTATAGCTGGTGTACTGAGGGGGTTTAATTATAGCTGGTGTACTGAGGGGGTCTCTAATTATAGCTGTGTACTGAGGGGGTCTAATTATAGCTGGTGTACTGAGGGGGTCTCTAATTATAGCTGGTGTACTGAGGGGGTCTCTAATTATAGCTGGTGTACTGAGGGGGTCTCTAATTATAGCTGGTATACTGAGGGGGTCTCTAATTATAGCTGGTATACTGAGGGGGTCTCTAATTATAGCTGGTGTACTGAGGGGGTCTCTAATTATAGCTGGTGTACTGAGGGGGTCTCTAATTATAGCTGGTATACTGAGGGGGTCTCTAATTATAGCTGGTATACTGAGGGGGTCTCTAATTATAGCTGGTGTACTGAGGGAGTCTCTAATTATAGCTGGTATACTGAGGGGGTCTCTAATTATAGCTGGTGTACTGAGGGAGTCTCTAATTATAGCTGGTATACTGAGGGGGTCTCTAATTATAGCTGGTGTACTGAGGGGGTCTCTAATTATAGCTGGTATACTGAGGGGGTCTCTAATTATAGCTGGTATACTGAGGGGGTCTCTAATTATAGCTGGTGTACTGAGGGGGTCTCTAATTATAGCTGGTGTACTGAGGGGGTCTCTAATTATAGCTGGTGTACTGAGGGGGTCTAATTATAGCTGGTGTACTGGAGGTGTGGGGGTCTCTAATTATAGCTGGTATACTGGGGGTCTCTAAAACAGCTGGGGGTCTAATTATAGCTGGTGTACTGAGGGAGTCTCTAATTATAGTTGGTGTACTGAGGGGGTTTCCAATTATAGCTGGTGTACTGAGGGGGTCTCCAATTATAGCTGGTGTACTGAGGGGGTCTCTAATTATAGCTGGTATACTGAGGGGGTCTCTAATTATAGCTGGTGTACTGAGGGGGTCTAATTATAGCTGGTGTACTGAGGGGGTCTAATTATAGCTGGTGTACTGAGGGGGTCTAATTATAGCTGGTATACTGAGGGGGTCTCTAATTATAGCTGGTATACTGGTGGTGGGGGGGGGGGTCTAATTATAGCTGGTGTACTGAGGGGGTCTAATTATAGCTGGTATACTGAGGGGGTCTAATTATAGCTGGTGTACTGAGGGGGTCTAATTATAGCTGGTGTACTGAGGGCGTCTCTAATTATAGCTGGTGTACTGAGGGGGTCTAATTATAGCTGGTGTACTGAGGGGGTCTAATTATAGCTGGTGTACTGAGGGGGTCTCTAATTATAGCTGGTGTACTGGGGGGGTCTCTAATTATAGCTGGTGTACGGAGGGGGTCTAATTATAGCTGGTGTACTGAGGGGGTCTAATTATAGCTGGTGTACTGAGGGGGTCTAATTATAGCTGGTATACTGAGGGGGTCTCTAATTATAGCTGGTATACTGGTGGTGGGGGGGGGGGGGGGTCTAATTATAGCTGGTGTACTGAGGGGGTCTAATTATAGCTGGTATACTGAGGGGGTCTAATTATAGCTGGTGTACTGAGGGGGTCTAATTATAGCTGGTGTACTGATGGGGTCTCTAATTATAGCTGTGTACTGAGGGGGTCTAATTATAGCTGGTGTACTGAGGGGGTCTCTAATTATAGCTGGTGTACTGAGGGGGTCTCTAATTATAGCTGGTGTACTGAGGGGGTCTCTAATTATAGCTGGTATACTGAGGGGGTCTCTAATTATAGCTGGTATACTGAGGGGGTCTCTAATTATAGCTGGTGTACGGAGGGGGTCTAATTATAGCTGGTGTACTGAGGGGGTCTAATTATAGCTGGTGTACTGAGGGGGTCTAATTATAGCTGGTATACTGAGGGGGTCTCTAATTATAGCTGGTATACTGGTGGTGGGGGGGGGGGGGTCTAATTATAGCTGGTGTACTGAGGGGGTCTAATTATAGCTGGTATACTGAGGGGGTCTAATTATAGCTGGTGTACTGAGGGGGTCTAATTATAGCTGGTGTACTGATGGGGTCTCTAATTATAGCTGTGTACTGAGGGGGTCTAATTATAGCTGGTGTACTGAGGGGGTCTCTAATTATAGCTGGTGTACTGAGGGGGTCTCTAATTATAGCTGGTGTACTGAGGGGGTCTCTAATTATAGCTGGTATACTGAGGGGGTCTCTAATTATAGCTGGTATACTGAGGGGGTCTCTAATTATAGCTGGTGTACTGAGGGGGTCTCTAATTATAGCTGGTATACTGAGGGGGTCTCTAATTATAGCTGGTATACTGAGGGGGTCTCTAATTATAGCTGGTATACTGAGGGGGTCTCTAATTATAGCTGGTGTACTGAGGGGGTCTCTAATTATAGCTGGTATACTGAGGGGGTCTCTAATTATAGCTGGTGTACTGAGGGGGTCTCTAATTATAGCTGGTATACTGAGGGGGTCTCTAATTATAGCTGGTATACTGAGGGGGTCTCTAATTATAGCTGGTGTACTGAGGGGGTCTCTAATTATAGCTGGTGTACTGAGGGGGTCTCTAATTATAGCTGGTGTACTGAGGGGGTCTCTAATTATAGCTGGTATACTGAGGGGGTCTCTAATTATAGCTGGTATACTGAGGGGGTCTCTAATTATAGCTGGTGTACTGAGGGGGTCTCTAATTATAGCTGGTATACTGAGGGGGTCTCTAATTATAGCTGGTATACTGAGGGGGTCTCTAATTATAGCTGGTATACTGAGGGGGTCTCTAATTATAGCTGGTGTACTGAGGGGGTCTCTAATTATAGCTGGTATACTGAGGGGGTCTCTAATTATAGCTGGTGTACTGAGGGGGTCTCTAATTATAGCTGGTATACTGAGGGGGTCTCTAATTATAGCTGGTATACTGAGGGGGTCTCTAATTATAGCTGGTGTACTGAGGGGGTCTCTAATTATAGCTGGTGTACTGAGGGGGTCTCTAATTATAGCTGGTGTACTGAGGGGGTCTAATTATAGCTGGTGTACTGGAGGTGTGGGGGTCTCTAATTATAGCTGGTATACTGGGGGTCTCTAAAACAGCTGGGGGTCTAATTATAGCTGGTGTACTGAGGGGGTCTCCAATTATAGCTGGTGTACTGAGGGGGTCTCTAATTATAGCTGGTGTACTGAGGGGGTCTCTAATTATAGCTGGTGTACTGAGGAAGTCTCCAATTATAGCTGGTGTACTGAGGAGGTCTCTAATTATAGCTGGTGTACTGAGGGGGTCTAATTATAGCTGGTGTACTGGAGGGGTCTCCAATTATAGCTGGTGTACTGAGGGGGTCTAATTATAGCTGGTATACTGAGGGTGGGGGGGGGATCTAATTATAGCTGGTGTACTGAGGGTGGGGGGATCTAATTATAGCTGGTATACTGGGGGTGGGGGGGGATCTAATTATAGCTGGTGTACTGAGGGGTGGGGGGATCTAATTATAGCTGGTATACTGGTGGTGGGGGGGGGGGGGGGGTCTAATTATAGCTGGTATACTGAGGGGGTCTCTAATTATAGCTGTGTACTGAGGGGGTCTAATTATAGCTGGTATACTGAGGGGGTCTAATTATAGCTGGTGTACTGAGGGGGTCTAATTATAGCTGGTATACTGAGGGGGTCTCTAATTATAGCTGTGTACTGAGGGGGTCTCTAATTATAGCTGGTGTACTGAGGGGGTCTCTAATTATAGCTGGTGTACTGAGGGGGTCTCTAATTATAGCTGGTGTACTGAGGGGGTCTCTAATTATAGCTGGTGTACTGAGGGGGTCTCTAATCATAGCTGGTATACTGAGGGGGTCTCTAATTATAGCTGGTGTACTGAGGGGGTCTCTAATTATAGCTGGTGTACTGAGGGGGTCTCTAATTATAGCTGGTGTACTGAGGAGGTCTCTAATTATAGCTGGTGTACTGAGGGGGTCTAATTATAGCTGGTGTACTGGAGGTGTGGGGGTCTCTAATTATAGTTGGTGTACTGAGGGGGTCTAATTATAGCTGGTGTACTGGAGGTGTGGGGGTCTCTAATTATAGCTGGTATACTGGGGGTCTCTAAAACAGCTGGGGGTCTAACTATAGCTGGTGTACTGAGGGGGTCTCTAATTATAGCTGGTGTACTGAGGAGGTCTCTAATTATAGCTGGTGTACTGAGGGGGTCTCTAATTATAGCTGGTGTACTGAGGGGGTCTCTAATTATAGCTGGTGTACTGAGGAGGTCTCTAATTATAGCTGGTGTACTGAGGGGGTCTCTAATTATAGCTGGTGTACTGAGGAGGTCTCTAATTATAGCTGGTGTACTGAGGAGGTCTCTAATTATAGCTGGTGTACTGAGGAGGTCTCTAATTATAGCTGGTGTACTGAGGGGGTCTCCAATTATAGCTGGTGTACTGAGGGGGTCTCTAATTATAGCTGGTGTACTGAGGGGGTCTCCAATTATAGCTGGTGTACTGAGAGGGTCTCCAATTATAGCTGGTGTACTGAGGGGGTCTCCAATTATAGCTGGTGTACTGAGGGGGTCTCCAATTATAGGTGGTGTACTGAGGGGGTCTCCAATTATAGGTGGTGTACTGAGGGGGTCTAATTATAGCTGGTATACTGAGGGGGTCTCTAATTATAGCTGGTATACTGAGGGGGTGTCCAATTATAGCTGGTATACTGAGGAGGTCTCTAATTATAGCTGGTGTACTGAGGAGGTCTCTAATTATAGCTGGTGTACTGAGGGGGTCTCCAATTATAGCTGGTGTACTGAGGGGGTCTCTAATTATAGTTGGTGTACTGAGGGGGTCTCTAATTATAGCTGGTGTACTGAGGGGGTCTCTAATTATAGTTGGTGTACTGAGGGGCTCTCCAATTATAGCTGGTGTACTGAGGGGGTCTAATTATAGCTGGTGTACTGAGGGGGTCTAATTATAGCTGGTATACTGAGGGGGTCTCTAATTATAGCTGGTATACTGGTGGTGGGGGGGGGGGGGGGTCTAATTATAGCTGGTGTACTGAGGGGGTCTAATTATAGCTGGTATACTGAGGGGGTCTAATTATAGCTGGTGTACTGAGGGGGTCTAATTATAGCTGGTGTACTGAGGGGGTCTCTAATTATAGCTGGTGTACTGAGGGGGTCTAATTATAGCTGGTGTACTGAGGGGGTCTAATTATAGCTGGTGTACTGAGGGGGTCTCTAATTATAGCTGGTGTACTGAGGGGGTCTCTAATTATAGCTGGTGTACGGAGGGGGTCTAATTATAGCTGGTGTACTGAGGGGGTCTAATTATAGCTGGTGTACTGAGGGGGTCTAATTATAGCTGGTATACTGAGGGGGTCTCTAATTATAGCTGGTATACTGGTGGTGGGGGGGGGGGGGTCTAATTATAGCTGGTGTACTGAGGGGGTCTAATTATAGCTGGTATACTGAGGGGGTCTAATTATAGCTGGTGTACTGAGGGGGTTTAATTATAGCTGGTGTACTGAGGGGGTCTCTAATTATAGCTGTGTACTGAGGGGGTCTAATTATAGCTGGTGTACTGAGGGGGTCTCTAATTATAGCTGGTGTACTGAGGGGGTCTCTAATTATAGCTGGTGTACTGAGGGGGTCTCTAATTATAGCTGGTATACTGAGGGGGTCTCTAATTATAGCTGGTATACTGAGGGGGTCTCTAATTATAGCTGGTGTACTGAGGGGGTCTCTAATTATAGCTGGTGTACTGAGGGGGTCTCTAATTATAGCTGGTATACTGAGGGGGTCTCTAATTATAGCTGGTGTACTGAGGGAGTCTCTAATTATAGCTGGTATACTGAGGGGGTCTCTAATTATAGCTGGTGTACTGAGGGGGTCTAATTATAGCTGGTATACTGAGGGGGTCTAATTATAGCTGGTATACTGAGGGGGTCTCTAATTATAGCTGTGTACTGAGGGGGTCTAATTATAGCTGGTATATTGAGGGGGTCTAATTATAGCTGGTGTACTGAGGGGGTCTAATTATAGCTGGTATACTGAGGGGGTCTCTAATTATAGCTGTGTACTGAGGGGGTCTCTAATTATAGCTGGTGTACTGAGGGGGTCTCTAATTATAGCTGGTGTACTGAGGGGGTCTCTAATTATAGCTGGTGTACTGAGGGGGTCTCTAATTATAGCTGGTGTACTGAGGGGGTCTCTAATCATAGCTGGTATACTGAGGGGGTCTCTAATTATAGCTGGTGTACTGAGGGGGTCTCTAATTATAGCTGGTGTACTGAGGGGGTCTCTAATTATAGCTGGTGTACTGAGGAGGTCTCTAATTATAGCTGGTGTACTGAGGGGGTCTAATTATAGCTGGTGTACTGGAGGTGTGGGGGTCTCTAATTATAGTTGGTGTACTGAGGGGGTCTAATTATAGCTGGTGTACTGGAGGTGTGGGGGTCTCTAATTATAGCTGGTATACTGGGGGTCTCTAAAACAGCTGGGGGTCTAACTATAGCTGGTGTACTGAGGGGGTCTCTAATTATAGCTGGTGTACTGAGGAGGTCTCTAATTATAGCTGGTGTACTGAGGGGGTCTCTAATTATAGCTGGTGTACTGAGGGGGTCTCTAATTATAGCTGGTGTACTGAGGAGGTCTCTAATTATAGCTGGTGTACTGAGGGGGTCTCTAATTATAGCTGGTGTACTGAGGAGGTCTCTAATTATAGCTGGTGTACTGAGGAGGTCTCTAATTATAGCTGGTGTACTGAGGAGGTCTCTAATTATAGCTGGTGTACTGAGGGGGTCTCCAATTATAGCTGGTGTACTGAGGGGGTCTCTAATTATAGCTGGTGTACTGAGGGGGTCTCCAATTATAGCTGGTGTACTGAGAGGGTCTCCAATTATAGCTGGTGTACTGAGGGGGTCTCCAATTATAGCTGGTGTACTGAGGGGGTCTCCAATTATAGGTGGTGTACTGAGGGGGTCTCCAATTATAGGTGGTGTACTGAGGGGGTCTAATTATAGCTGGTATACTGAGGGGGTCTCTAATTATAGCTGGTATACTGAGGGGGTGTCCAATTATAGCTGGTATACTGAGGAGGTCTCTAATTATAGCTGGTGTACTGAGGAGGTCTCTAATTATAGCTGGTGTACTGAGGGGGTCTCCAATTATAGCTGGTGTACTGAGGGGGTCTCTAATTATAGTTGGTGTACTGAGGGGGTCTCTAATTATAGCTGGTGTACTGAGGGGGTCTCTAATTATAGTTGGTGTACTGAGGGGCTCTCCAATTATAGCTGGTGTACTGAGGGGGTCTAATTATAGCTGGTGTACTGAGGGGGTCTAATTATAGCTGGTATACTGAGGGGGTCTCTAATTATAGCTGGTATACTGGTGGTGGGGGGGGGGGGGTCTAATTATAGCTGGTGTACTGAGGGGGTCTAATTATAGCTGGTATACTGAGGGGGTCTAATTATAGCTGGTGTACTGAGGGGGTCTAATTATAGCTGGTGTACTGAGGGGGTCTCTAATTATAGCTGGTGTACTGAGGGGGTCTAATTATAGCTGGTGTACTGAGGGGGTCTAATTATAGCTGGTGTACTGAGGGGGTCTCTAATTATAGCTGGTGTACTGAGGGGGTCTCTAATTATAGCTGGTGTACGGAGGGGGTCTAATTATAGCTGGTGTACTGAGGGGGTCTAATTATAGCTGGTGTACTGAGGGGGTCTAATTATAGCTGGTATACTGAGGGGGTCTCTAATTATAGCTGGTATACTGGTGGTGGGGGGGGGGGGGTCTAATTATAGCTGGTGTACTGAGGGGGTCTAATTATAGCTGGTATACTGAGGGGGTCTAATTATAGCTGGTGTACTGAGGGGGTTTAATTATAGCTGGTGTACTGAGGGGGTCTCTAATTATAGCTGTGTACTGAGGGGGTCTAATTATAGCTGGTGTACTGAGGGGGTCTCTAATTATAGCTGGTGTACTGAGGGGGTCTCTAATTATAGCTGGTGTACTGAGGGGGTCTCTAATTATAGCTGGTATACTGAGGGGGTCTCTAATTATAGCTGGTATACTGAGGGGGTCTCTAATTATAGCTGGTGTACTGAGGGGGTCTCTAATTATAGCTGGTGTACTGAGGGGGTCTCTAATTATAGCTGGTATACTGAGGGGGTCTCTAATTATAGCTGGTGTACTGAGGGAGTCTCTAATTATAGCTGGTATACTGAGGGGGTCTCTAATTATAGCTGGTGTACTGAGGGGGTCTCTAATTATAGCTGGTATACTGAGGGGGTCTCTAATTATAGCTGGTATACTGAGGGGGTCTCTAATTATAGCTGGTGTACTGAGGGGGTCTCTAATTATAGCTGGTGTACTGAGGGGGTCTCTAATTATAGCTGGTGTACTGAGGGGGTCTAATTATAGCTGGTGTACTGGAGGTGTGGGGGTCTCTAATTATAGCTGGTATACTGGGGGTCTCTAAAACAGCTGGGGGTCTAATTATAGCTGGTGTACTGAGGGAGTCTCTAATTATAGTTGGTGTACTGAGGGGGTTTCCAATTATAGCTGGTGTACTGAGGGGGTCTCCAATTATAGCTGGTGTACTGAGGGGGTCTCTAATTATAGCTGGTATACTGAGGGGGTCTCTAATTATAGCTGGTGTACTGAGGGGGTCTAATTATAGCTGGTGTACTGAGGGGGTCTAATTATAGCTGGTGTACTGAGGGGGTCTAATTATAGCTGGTATACTGAGGGGGTCTCTAATTATAGCTGGTATACTGGTGGTGGGGGGGGGGGGGTCTAATTATAGCTGGTGTACTGAGGGGGTCTAATTATAGCTGGTATACTGAGGGGGTCTAATTATAGCTGGTGTACTGAGGGGGTCTAATTATAGCTGGTGTACTGAGGGGGTCTCTAATTATAGCTGGTGTACTGAGGGGGTCTAATTATAGCTGGTGTACTGAGGGGGTCTAATTATAGCTGGTGTACTGAGGGGGTCTCTAATTATAGCTGGTGTACTGAGGGGGTCTCTAATTATAGCTGGTGTACGGAGGGGGTCTAATTATAGCTGGTGTACTGAGGGGGTCTAATTATAGCTGGTGTACTGAGGGGGTCTAATTATAGCTGGTATACTGAGGGGGTCTCTAATTATAGCTGGTATACTGGTGGTGGGGGGGGGGGGGGTCTAATTATAGCTGGTGTACTGAGGGGGTCTAATTATAGCTGGTATACTGAGGGGGTCTAATTATAGCTGGTGTACTGAGGGGGTCTAATTATAGCTGGTGTACTGATGGGGTCTCTAATTATAGCTGTGTACTGAGGGGGTCTAATTATAGCTGGTGTACTGAGGGGGTCTCTAATTATAGCTGGTGTACTGAGGGGGTCTCTAATTATAGCTGGTGTACTGAGGGGGTCTCTAATTATAGCTGGTATACTGAGGGGGTCTCTAATTATAGCTGGTATACTGAGGGGGTCTCTAATTATAGCTGGTGTACTGAGGGGGTCTCTAATTATAGCTGGTATACTGAGGGGGTCTCTAATTATAGCTGGTATACTGAGGGGGTCTCTAATTATAGCTGGTATACTGAGGGGGTCTCTAATTATAGCTGGTGTACTGAGGGGGTCTCTAATTATAGCTGGTATACTGAGGTGGTCTCTAATTATAGCTGGTGTACTGAGGGGGTCTCTAATTATAGCTGGTATACTGAGGGGGTCTCTAATTATAGCTGGTATACTGAGGGGGTCTCTAATTATAGCTGGTGTACTGAGGGGGTCTCTAATTATAGCTGGTGTACTGAGGGGGTCTAATTATAGCTGGTGTACTGGAGGTGTGGGGGTCTCTAATTATAGCTGGTATACTGGGGGTCTCTAAAACAGCTGGGGGTCTAATTATAGCTGGTATACTGGTGGTGGGGGGGGGGGGGTCTAATTATAGCTGGTGTACTGAGGGGGTCTAATTATAGCTGGTATACTGAGGGGGTCTAATTATAGCTGGTGTACTGATGGGGTCTCTAATTATAGCTGTGTACTGAGGGGGTCTCTAATTATAGCTGGTGTACTGAGGGGGTCTCTAATTATAGCTGGTGTACTGAGGGGGTCTCTAATTATAGCTGGTATACTGAGGGGGTCTCTAATTATAGCTGGTGTACTGAGGGGGTCTCTAATTATAGCTGGTATACTGAGGGGGTCTCTAATTATAGCTGGTATACTGAGGGGGTCTCTAATTATAGCTGGTATACTGAGGGGGTCTCTAATTATAGCTGGTATACTGAGGGGGTCTCTAATTATAGCTGGTGTACTGAGGGGGTCTCTAATTATAGCTGGTATACTGAGGGGGTCTCTAATTATAGCTGGTGTACTGAGGGGGTCTCTAATTATAGCTGGTATACTGAGGGGGTCTCTAATTATAGCTGGTATACTGAGGGGGTCTCTAATTATAGCTGGTGTACTGAGGGGGTCTCTAATTATAGCTGGTGTACTGAGGGGGTCTCTAATTATAGCTGGTGTACTGAGGGGGTCTAATTATAGCTGGTGTACTGGAGGTGTGGGGGTCTCTAATTATAGCTGGTATACTGGGGGTCTCTAAAACAGCTGGGGGTCTAATTATAGCTGGTGTACTGAGGGAGTCTCTAATTATAGTTGGTGTACTGAGGGGGTCTCCAATTATAGCTGGTGTACTGAGGGGGTCTCCAATTATAGCTGGTGTACTGAGGGGGTCTCTAATTATAGCTGGTGTACTGAGGGGGTCTCTAATTATAGCTGGTGTACTGAGGAAGTCTCCAATTATAGCTGGTGTACTGAGGAGGTCTCTAATTATAGCTGGTGTACTGAGGGGGTCTAATTATAGCTGGTGTACTGGAGGGGTCTCCAATTATAGCTGGTGTACTGAGGGGGTCTAATTATAGCTGGTATACTGAGGGTGGGGGGGGATCTAATTATAGCTGGTGTACTGAGGGTGGGGGGATCTAATTATAGCTGGTATACTGGGGGTGGGGGGGGATCTAATTATAGCTGGTGTACTGAGGGGTGGGGGGATCTAATTATAGCTGGTATACTGGGGGTGGGGGGGGATCTAATTATAGCTGGTGTACTGAGGGGGTCTCTAATTATAGCTGGTGTACTGAGGGGGTCTAATTATAGCTGGTATACTGAGGGGGTCTCTAATTATAGCTGGTATACTGGTGGTGGGGGGGGGGGGTCTAATTATAGCTGGTGTACTGAGGGGGTCTAATTATAGCTGGTATACTGAGGGGGTCTAATTATAGCTGGTGTACTGAGGGGGTCTAATTATAGCTGGTGTACTGAGGGGGTCTCTAATTATAGCTTTGTACTGAGGGGGTCTAATTATAGCTGGTGTACTGAGGGGGTCTCTAATTATAGCTGGTGTACTGAGGGGGTGTCTAATTATAGCTGGTGTACTGAGGGGGTCTAATTATAGCTGGTGTACTGAGGGGGTCTCCAATTATAGCTGGTGTACTGAGGGGGTCTAATTATAGCTGGTATACTGAGGGGGTGTCCAATTATAGCTGGTGTACTGAGGGGGTCTCTAATTATAGCTGGTGTACTGAGGGGGTCTCTAATTATAGCTGGTGTACTGAGGGGGTCTCTAATTATAGCTGGTGTACTGAGGGGGTCTCTAATTATAGCTGGTATACTGAGGGGGTCTCTAATTATAGCTGGTATACTGAGGGGGTGTCCAATTATAGCTGGTGTACTGAGGGGGTCTCTAATTATAGCTGGTGTACTGAGGGGGTCTAATTATAGCTGGTGTACTGAGGGGGTCTCTAATTATAGCTGGTATACTGGTGGTGGGGGGGGGGGGGTCTAATTATAGCTGGTATACTGAGGGGGTCTCTAATTATAGCTGTGTACTGAGGGGGTCTAATTATAGCTGGTATACTGAGGGGGTCTAATTATAGCTGGTGTACTGAGGGGGTGTAATTATAGCTGTGTACTGAGGGGGTCTCTAATTATAGCTGGTGTACTGAGGGGGTCTCTAATTATAGCTGGTGTACTGAGGGGGTCTAATTATAGCTGGTGTACTGAGGGGGTCTAATTATAGCTGTGTACTGAGGGGGTCTCTAATTATAGCTGGTGTACTGAGGGGGTCTCTAATTATAGCTGGTGTACTGAGGGGGTCTCTAATTATAGCTGGTGTACTGAGGGGGTCTCTAATTATAGCTGGTGTACTGAGGGGGTCTCTAATCATAGCTGGTATACTGAGGGGGTCTCTAATTATAGCTGGTGTACTGAGGGGGTCTCTAATTATAGCTGGTGTACTGAGGGGGTCTCTAATTATAGCTGGTGTACTGAGGAGGTCTCTAATTATAGCTGGTGTACTGAGGGGGTCTAATTATAGCTGGTGTACTGGAGGTGTGGGGATCTCTAATTATAGTTGGTGTACTGAGGGGGTCTAATTATAGCTGGTGTACTGGAGGTGTGGGGGTCTCTAATTACAGCTGGTATACTGGGGGTCTCTAAAACAGCTGGGGGTCTAACTATAGCTGGTGTACTGAGGGGGTCTCTAATTATAGCTGGTGTACTGAGGAGGTCTCTAATTATAGCTGGTGTACTGAGGGGGTCTCTAATTATAGCTGGTGTACTGAGGGGGTCTCTAATTATAGCTGGTGTACTGAGGAGGTCTCTAATTATAGCTGGTGTACTGAGGGGGTCTCTAATTATAGCTGGTGTACTGAGGAGGTCTCTAATTATAGCTGGTGTACTGAGGAGGTCTCTAATTATAGCTGGTGTACTGAGGAGGTCTCTAATTATAGCTGGTGTACTGAGGGGGTCTCCAATTATAGCTGGTGTACTGAGGGGGTCTCTAATTATAGTTGGTGTACTGAGGGGGTCTCTAATTATAGCTGGTGTACTGAGGGGGTCTCCAATTATAGCTGGTGTACTGAGGGGGTCTCCAATTATAGCTGGTGTACTGAGGGGGTCTCCAATTATAGCTGGTGTACTGAGGGGGTCTAATTATAGCTGGTATACTGAGGGGGTCTAATTATAGCTGGTGTACTGAGGGGGTCTAATTATAGCTGGTGTACTGAGGGGGTCTCTAATTATAGCTGGTGTACTGAGGGGGTCTAATTATAGCTGGTGTACTGAGGGGGTCTAATTATAGCTGGTGTACTGAGGGGGTCTCTAATTATAGCTGGTGTACTGAGGGGGTCTAATTATAGCTGGTGTACTGAGGGGGTCTCTAATTATAGCTGGTGTACTGAGGGGGTCTAATTATAGCTGGTGTACTGAGGGGGTCTAATTATAGCTGGTGTACTGAGGGGGTCTAATTATAGCTGGTATACTGAGGGGGTCTCTAATTATAGCTGGTATACTGGTGGTGGGGGGGGGGGGGTCTAATTATAGCTGGTGTACTGAGGGGGTCTAATTATAGCTGGTATACTGAGGGGGTCTAATTATAGCTGGTATACTGAGGGGGTCTAATTATAGCTGGTGTACTGAGGGGGTCTCTAATTATAGCTGGTGTACTGAGGGGGTCTAATTATAGCTGGTGTACTGAGGGGGTCTAATTATAGCTGGTGTACTGAGGAAGTCTCCAATTATAGCTGGTGTACTGAGGAGGTCTCTAATTATAGCTGGTGTACTGAGGGGGTCTAATTATAGCTGGTGTACTGGAGGGGTCTCCAATTATAGCTGGTGTACTGAGGGGGTCTAATTATAGCTGGTATACTGAGGGTGGGGGGGGGATCTAATTATAGCTGGTGTACTGAGGGTGGGGGGATCTAATTATAGCTGGTATACTGGGGGTGGGGGGGGATCTAATTATAGCTGGTGTACTGAGGGGTGGGGGGATCTAATTATAGCTGGTATACTGGGGGTGGGGGGGGATCTAATTATAGCTGGTGTACTGAGGGGGTCTCTAATTATAGCTGGTGTACTGAGGGGGTCTAATTATAGCTGGTATACTGAGGGGGTCTCTAATTATAGCTGGTATACTGGTGGTGGGGGGGGGGGGGTCTAATTATAGCTGGTGTACTGAGGGGGTCTAATTATAGCTGGTATACTGAGGGGGTCTAATTATAGCTGGTGTACTGAGGGGGTCTAATTATAGCTGGTGTACTGAGGGGGTCTCTAATTATAGCTTTGTACTGAGGGGGTCTAATTATAGCTGGTGTACTGAGGGGGTCTCTAATTATAGCTGGTGTACTGAGGGGGTGTCTAATTATAGCTGGTGTACTGAGGGGGTCTCTAATTATAGCTGGTGTACTGAGGGGGTCTCCAATTATAGCTGGTGTACTGAGGGGGTCTAATTATAGCTGGTATACTGAGGGGGTGTCCAATTATAGCTGGTGTACTGAGGGGGTCTCTAATTATAGCTGGTGTACTGAGGGGGTCTCTAATTATAGCTGGTGTACTGAGGGGGTCTCTAATTATAGCTGGTGTACTGAGGGGGTCTAATTATAGCTGGTGTACTGAGGGGGTCTCTAATTATAGCTGGTATACTGAGGGGGTCTCTAATTATAGCTGGTATACTGAGGGGGTGTCCAATTATAGCTGGTGTACTGAGGGGGTCTCTAATTATAGCTGGTGTACTGAGGGGGTCTAATTATAGCTGGTGTACTGAGGGGGTCTAATTATAGCTGGTGTACTGAGGGGGTCTCTAATTATAGCTGGTGTACTGAGGGGGTCTCTAATTATAGCTGGTGTACTGAGGGGGTCTAATTATAGCTGGTGTACTGAGGGGGTCTAATTATAGCTGGTGTACTGAGGGGGTCTCTAATTATAGCTGGTATACTGGTGGTGGGGGGGGGGGGGTCTAATTATAGCTGGTATACTGAGGGGGTCTCTAATTATAGCTGTGTACTGAGGGGGTCTAATTATAGCTGGTATACTGAGGGGGTCTAATTATAGCTGGTGTACTGAGGGGGTCTAATTATAGCTGGTATACTGAGGGGGTCTCTAATTATAGCTGTGTACTGAGGGGGTCTCTAATTATAGCTGGTGTACTGAGGGGGTCTCTAATTATAGCTGGTGTACTGAGGGGGTCTCTAATTATAGCTGGTGTACTGAGGGGGTCTCTAATTATAGCTGGTGTACTGAGGGGGTCTCTAATCATAGCTGGTATACTGAGGGGGTCTCTAATTATAGCTGGTGTACTGAGGGGGTCTCTAATTATAGCTGGTGTACTGAGGGGGTCTCTAATTATAGCTGGTGTACTGAGGAGGTCTCTAATTATAGCTGGTGTACTGAGGGGGTCTAATTATAGCTGGTGTACTGGAGGTGTGGGGGTCTCTAATTATAGTTGGTGTACTGAGGGGGTCTAATTATAGCTGGTGTACTGGAGGTGTGGGGGTCTCTAATTATAGCTGGTATACTGGGGGTCTCTAAAACAGCTGGGGGTCTAACTATAGCTGGTGTACTGAGGGGGTCTCTAATTATAGCTGGTGTACTGAGGAGGTCTCTAATTATAGCTGGTGTACTGAGGGGGTCTCTAATTATAGCTGGTGTACTGAGGGGGTCTCTAATTATAGCTGGTGTACTGAGGAGGTCTCTAATTATAGCTGGTGTACTGAGGGGGTCTCTAATTATAGCTGGTGTACTGAGGAGGTCTCTAATTATAGCTGGTGTACTGAGGAGGTCTCTAATTATAGCTGGTGTACTGAGGAGGTCTCTAATTATAGCTGGTGTACTGAGGGGGTCTCCAATTATAGCTGGTGTACTGAGGGGGTCTCTAATTATAGTTGGTGTACTGAGGGGGTCTCTAATTATAGCTGGTGTACTGAGGGGGTCTCCAATTATAGCTGGTGTACTGAGGGGGTCTCCAATTATAGCTGGTGTACTGAGGGGGTCTCCAATTATAGCTGGTGTACTGAGGGGGTCTAATTATAGCTGGTATACTGAGGGGGTCTCTAATTATAGCTGGTATACTGAGGGGGTGTCCAATTATAGCTGGTATACTGAGGGGGTCTCTAATTATAGCTGGTGTACTGAGGGGGTCTAATTATAGCTGGTGTACTGAGGGGGTCTCTAATTATAGCTGGTGTACTGAGGGGGTCTAATTATAGCTGGTGTACTGAGGGGGTCTCTAATTATAGCTGGTGTACTGAGGGGGTCTAATTATAGCTGGTGTACTGAGGGGGTCTAATTATAGCTGGTGTACTGAGGGGGTCTAATTATAGCTGGTATACTGAGGGGGTCTAATTATAGCTGGTATACTGAGGGGGTCTCTAATTATAGCTGGTATACTGAGGGGGTCTCCAATTATAGCTGGTGTACTGAGGGGGTCTCCAATTATAGCTGGTGTACTGAGGGGGTCTCCAATTATAGCTGGTGTACTGAGGGGGTCTAATTATAGCTGGTATACTGAGGGGGTCTAATTATAGCTGGTGTACTGAGGGGGTCTAATTATAGCTGGTGTACTGAGGGGGTCTCTAATTATAGCTGGTGTACTGAGGGGGTCTAATTATAGCTGGTGTACTGAGGGGGTCTAATTATAGCTGGTGTACTGAGGGGGTCTCTAATTATAGCTGGTGTACTGAGGGGGTCTAATTATAGCTGGTGTACTGAGGGGGTCTCTAATTATAGCTGGTGTACTGAGGGGGTCTAATTATAGCTGGTGTACTGAGGGGGTCTAATTATAGCTGGTGTACTGAGGGGGTCTAATTATAGCTGGTATACTGAGGGGGTCTCTAATTATAGCTGGTATACTGGTGGTGGGGGGGGGGGGGGTCTAATTATAGCTGGTGTACTGAGGGGGTCTAATTATAGCTGGTATACTGAGGGGGTCTAATTATAGCTGGTGTACTGAGGGGGTCTAATTATAGCTGGTGTACTGAGGGGGTCTCTAATTATAGCTGGTGTACTGAGGGGGTCTAATTATAGCTGGTGTACTGAGGGGGTCTAATTATAGCTGGTGTACTGAGGAAGTCTCCAATTATAGCTGGTGTACTGAGGAGGTCTCTAATTATAGCTGGTGTACTGAGGGGGTCTAATTATAGCTGGTGTACTGGAGGGGTCTCCAATTATAGCTGGTGTACTGAGGGGGTCTAATTATAGCTGGTATACTGAGGGTGGGGGGGGATCTAATTATAGCTGGTGTACTGAGGGTGGGGGGATCTAATTATAGCTGGTATACTGGGGGTGGGGGGGGATCTAATTATAGCTGGTGTACTGAGGGGTGGGGGGATCTAATTATAGCTGGTATACTGGGGGTGGGGGGGGATCTAATTATAGCTGGTGTAATGAGGGGGTCTCTAATTATAGCTGGTGTACTGAGGGGGTCTAATTATAGCTGGTATACTGAGGGGGTCTCTAATTATAGCTGGTATACTGAGGGGGTCTCCAATTATAGCTGGTGTACTGAGGGGGTCTCCAATTATAGCTGGTGTACTGAGGGGGTCTCCAATTATAGCTGGTGTACTGAGGGGGTCTAATTATAGCTGGTATACTGAGGGGGTCTAATTATAGCTGGTGTACTGAGGGGGTCTAATTATAGCTGGTGTACTGAGGGGGTCTCTAATTATAGCTGGTGTACTGAGGGGGTCTAATTATAGCTGGTGTACTGAGGGGGTCTAATTATAGCTGGTGTACTGAGGGGGTCTCTAATTATAGCTGGTGTACTGAGGGGGTCTAATTATAGCTGGTGTACTGAGGGGGTCTCTAATTATAGCTGGTGTACTGAGGGGGTCTAATTATAGCTGGTGTACTGAGGGGGTCTAATTATAGCTGGTGTACTGAGGGGGTCTAATTATAGCTGGTATACTGAGGGGGTCTCTAATTATAGCTGGTATACTGGTGGTGGGGGGGGGGGGGGTCTAATTATAGCTGGTGTACTGAGGGGGTCTAATTATAGCTGGTATACTGAGGGGGTCTAATTATAGCTGGTGTACTGAGGGGGTCTAATTATAGCTGGTGTACTGAGGGGGTCTCTAATTATAGCTGGTGTACTGAGGCGGTCTAATTATAGCTGGTGTACTGAGGGGGTCTAATTATAGCTGGTGTACTGAGGAAGTCTCCAATTATAGCTGGTGTACTGAGGAGGTCTCTAATTATAGCTGGTGTACTGAGGGGGTCTAATTATAGCTGGTGTACTGGAGGGGTCTCCAATTATAGCTGGTGTACTGAGGGGGTCTAATTATAGCTGGTATACTGAGGGTGGGGGGGGATCTAATTATAGCTGGTGTACTGAGGGTGGGGGGATCTAATTATAGCTGGTATACTGGGGGTGGGGGGGGATCTAATTATAGCTGGTGTACTGAGGGGTGGGGGGATCTAATTATAGCTGGTATACTGGGGGTGGGGGGGGATCTAATTATAGCTGGTGTAATGAGGAGGTCTCTAATTATAGCTGGTGTACTGAGGGGGTCTAATTATAGCTGGTATACTGAGGGGGTCTCTAATTATAGCTGGTATACTGGTGGTGGGGGGGGGGGTCTAATTATAGCTGGTGTACTGAGGGGGTCTAATTATAGCTGGTATACTGAGGGGTCTAATTATAGCTGGTGTACTGAGGGGGTCTAATTATAGCTGGTGTACTGAGGGGGTCTCTAATTATAGCTTTGTACTGAGGGGGTCTAATTATAGCTGGTGTACTGAGGGTGTCTCTAATTATAGCTGGTGTACTGAGGGGGTGTCTAATTATAGCTGGTGTACTGAGGGGGTCTAATTATAGCTGGTGTACTGAGGGGGTCTCCAATTATAGCTGGTGTACTGAGGGGGTCTAATTATAGCTGGTATACTGAGGGGGTGTCCAATTATAGCTGGTGTACTGAGGGGGTCTCTAATTATAGCTGGTGTACTGAGGGGGTCTAATTATAGCTGGTGTACTGAGGGGGTCTAATTATAGCTGGTGTACTGAGGGGGTCTAATTATAGCTGGTATACTGAGGGGGTCTCTAATTATAGCTGGTATACTGGTGGTGGGGGGGGGGGGGGGGTCTAATTATAGCTGGTGTACTGAGGGGGTCTAATTATAGCTGGTATACTGAGGGGGTCTAATTATAGCTGGTGTACTGAGGGGGTCTAATTATAGCTGGTGTACTGAGGGGGTCTCTAAGTATAGCTGGTGTACTGAGGGGGTCTAATTATAGCTGGTGTACTGAGGGGGTCTAATTATAGCTGGTGTACTGAGGAAGTCTCCAATTATAGCTGGTGTACTGAGGAGGTCTCTAATTATAGCTGGTGTACTGAGGGGGTCTAATTATAGCTGGTGTACTGGAGGGGTCTCCAATTATAGCTGGTGTACTGAGGGGGTCTAATTATAGCTGGTATACTGAGGGTGGGGGGGGATCTAATTATAGCTGGTGTACTGAGGGTGGGGGGATCTAATTATAGCTGGTATACTGGGGGTGGGGGGGGATCTAATTATAGCTGGTGTACTGAGGGGTGGGGGGATCTAATTATAGCTGGTATACTGGGGGTGGGGGGGGATCTAATTATAGCTGGTGTAATGAGGGGGTCTCTAATTATAGCTGGTGTACTGAGGGGGTCTAATTATAGCTGGTATACTGAGGGGGTCTCTAATTATAGCTGGTATACTGAGGGGGTCTCCAATTATAGCTGGTGTACTGAGGGGGTCTCCAATTATAGCTGGTGTACTGAGGGGGTCTCCAATTATAGCTGGTGTACTGAGGGGGTCTAATTATAGCTGGTATACTGAGGGGGTCTAATTATAGCTGGTGTACTGAGGGGGTCTAATTATAGCTGGTGTACTGAGGGGGTCTCTAATTATAGCTGGTGTACTGAGGGGGTCTAATTATAGCTGGTGTACTGAGGGGGTCTAATTATAGCTGGTGTACTGAGGGGGTCTCTAATTATAGCTGGTGTACTGAGGGGGTCTAATTATAGCTGGTGTACTGAGGGGGTCTCTAATTATAGCTGGTGTACTGAGGGGGTCTAATTATAGCTGGTGTACTGAGGGGGTCTAATTATAGCTGGTGTACTGAGGGGGTCTAATTATAGCTGGTATACTGAGGGGGTCTCTAATTATAGCTGGTATACTGGTGGTGGGGGGGGGGGGGGGTCTAATTATAGCTGGTGTACTGAGGGGGTCTAATTATAGCTGGTATACTGAGGGGGTCTAATTATAGCTGGTGTACTGAGGGGGTCTAATTATAGCTGGTGTACTGAGGGGGTCTCTAATTATAGCTGGTGTACTGAGGCGGTCTAATTATAGCTGGTGTACTGAGGGGGTCTAATTATAGCTGGTGTACTGAGGAAGTCTCCAATTATAGCTGGTGTACTGAGGAGGTCTCTAATTATAGCTGGTGTACTGAGGGGGTCTAATTATAGCTGGTGTACTGGAGGGGTCTCCAATTATAGCTGGTGTACTGAGGGGGTCTAATTATAGCTGGTATACTGAGGGTGGGGGGGGGATCTAATTATAGCTGGTGTACTGAGGGTGGGGGGATCTAATTATAGCTGGTATACTGGGGGTGGGGGGGGATCTAATTATAGCTGGTGTACTGAGGGGTGGGGGGATCTAATTATAGCTGGTATACTGGGGGTGGGGGGGGATCTAATTATAGCTGGTGTAATGAGGAGGTCTCTAATTATAGCTGGTGTACTGAGGGGGTCTAATTATAGCTGGTATACTGAGGGGGTCTCTAATTATAGCTGGTATACTGGTGGTGGGGGGGGGGGTCTAATTATAGCTGGTGTACTGAGGGGGTCTAATTATAGCTGGTATACTGAGGGGTCTAATTATAGCTGGTGTACTGAGGGGGTCTAATTATAGCTGGTGTACTGAGGGGGTCTCTAATTATAGCTTTGTACTGAGGGGGTCTAATTATAGCTGGTGTACTGAGGGTGTCTCTAATTATAGCTGGTGTACTGAGGGGGTGTCTAATTATAGCTGGTGTACTGAGGGGGTCTAATTATAGCTGGTGTACTGAGGGGGTCTCCAATTATAGCTGGTGTACTGAGGGGGTCTAATTATAGCTGGTATACTGAGGGGGTGTCCAATTATAGCTGGTGTACTGAGGGGGTCTCTAATTATAGCTGGTGTACTGAGGGGGTCTCTAATTATAGCTGGTGTACTGAGGGGGTCTCTAATTATAGCTGGTGTACTGAGGGGGTCTCTAATTATAGCTGGTGTACTGAGGGGGTCTCTAATTATAGCTGGTGTACTGAGGGGGTCTAATTATAGCTGGTGTACTGAGGGGGTCTCTAATTATAGCTGGTATACTGAGGGGGTCTCTAATTATAGCTGGTATACTGAGGGGGTGTCCAATTATAGCTGGTGTACTGAGGGGGTCTCTAATTATAGCTGGTGTACTGAGGGGGTCTAATTATAGCTGGTGTACTGAGGGGGTCTAATTATAGCTGGTGTACTGAGGGGGTCTCTAATTATAGCTGGTGTACTGAGGGGGTCTCTAATTATAGCTGGTGTACTGAGGGGGTCTAATTATAGCTGGTGTACTGAGGGGGTCTAATTATAGCTGGTGTACTGAGGGGGTCTCTAATTATAGCTGGTATACTGGTGGTGGGGGGGGGGGGGGGTCTAATTATAGCTGGTATACTGAGGGGGTCTCTAATTATAGCTGTGTACTGAGGGGGTCTAATTATAGCTGGTATACTGAGGGGGTCTAATTATAGCTGGTATACTGAGGGGGTCTCTAATTATAGCTGGTGTACTGAGGGGGTCTCTAATTATAGCTGGTGTACTGAGGGGGTCTCTAATTATAGCTGGTGTACTGAGGAGGTCTCTAATTATAGCTGGTGTACTGAGGGGGTCTAATTATAGCTGGTGTACTGGAGGTGTGGGGGTCTCTAATTATAGTTGGTGTACTGAGGGGGTCTAATTATAGCTGGTGTACTGGAGGTGTGGGGGTCTCTAATTATAGCTGGTATACTGGGGGTCTCTAAAACAGCTGGGGGTCTAACTATAGCTGGTGTACTGAGGGGGTCTCTAATTATAGCTGGTGTACTGAGGAGGTCTCTAATTATAGCTGGTGTACTGAGGGGGTCTCTAATTATAGCTGGTGTACTGAGGGGGTCTCTAATTATAGCTGGTGTACTGAGGAGGTCTCTAATTATAGCTGGTGTACTGAGGGGGTCTCTAATTATAGCTGGTGTACTGAGGAGGTCTCTAATTATAGCTGGTGTACTGAGGAGGTCTCTAATTATAGCTGGTGTACTGAGGGGGTCTCTAATTATAGCTGGTGTACTGAGGGGGTCTCCAATTATAGCTGGTGTACTGAGGGGGTCTCTAATTATAGCTGGTGTACTGAGGGGGTCTCCAATTATAGCTGGTGTACTGAGGGGGTCTCTAATTATAGTTGGTGTACTGAGGGGGTCTCTAATTATAGCTGGTGTACTGAGGGGGTCTCCAATTATAGCTGGTGTACTGAGGGGGTCTCCAATTATAGGTGGTGTACTGAGGGGGTCTCCAATTATAGGTGGTGTACTGAGGGGGTCTAATTATAGCTGGTATACTGAGGGGGTCTCTAATTATAGCTGGTATACTGAGGGGGTGTCCAATTATAGCTGGTATACTGAGGGGGTCTCTAATTATAGCTGGTGTACTGAGGAGGTCTCTAATTATAGCTGGTGTACTGAGGGGGTCTCCAATTATAGCTGGTGTACTGAGGGGGTCTCTAATTATAGTTGGTGTACTGAGGGGGTCTCTAATTATAGCTGGTGTACTGAGGGGGTCTAATTATAGCTGGTGTACTGAGGGGGTCTAATTATAGCTGGTATACTGAGGGGGTCTCTAATTATAGCTGGTATACTGGTGGTGGGGGGGGGGGGGGGTCTAATTATAGCTGGTGTACTGAGGGGGTCTAATTATAGCTGGTATACTGAGGGGGTCTAATTATAGCTGGTGTACTGAGGGGGTCTAATTATAGCTGGTGTACTGAGGGGGTCTCTAATTATAGCTGGTGTACTGAGGGGGTCTAATTATAGCTGGTGTACTGAGGGGGTCTAATTATAGCTGGTGTACTGAGGAAGTCTCCAATTATAGCTGGTGTACTGAGGAGGTCTCTAATTATAGCTGGTGTACTGAGGGGGTCTAATTATAGCTGGTGTACTGGAGGGGTCTCCAATTATAGCTGGTGTACTGAGGGGGTCTAATTATAGCTGGTATACTGAGGGTGGGGGGGGATCTAATTATAGCTGGTGTACTGAGGGTGGGGGGATCTAATTATAGCTGGTATACTGGGGGTGGGGGGGGATCTAATTATAGCTGGTGTACTGAGGGGTGGGGGGATCTAATTATAGCTGGTATACTGGGGGTGGGGGGGGATCTAATTATAGCTGGTGTAATGAGGGGGTCTCTAATTATAGCTGGTGTACTGAGGGGGTCTAATTATAGCTGGTATACTGAGGGGGTCTCTAATTATAGCTGGTATACTGAGGGGGTCTCCAATTATAGCTGGTGTACTGAGGGGGTCTCCAATTATAGCTGGTGTACTGAGGGGGTCTCCAATTATAGCTGGTGTACTGAGGGGGTCTAATTATAGCTGGTATACTGAGGGGGTCTAATTATAGCTGGTGTACTGAGGGGGTCTAATTATAGCTGGTGTACTGAGGGGGTCTCTAATTATAGCTGGTGTACTGAGGGGGTCTAATTATAGCTGGTGTACTGAGGGGGTCTAATTATAGCTGGTGTACTGAGGGGGTCTCTAATTATAGCTGGTGTACTGAGGGGGTCTAATTATAGCTGGTGTACTGAGGGGGTCTCTAATTATAGCTGGTGTACTGAGGGGGTCTAATTATAGCTGGTGTACTGAGGGGGTCTAATTATAGCTGGTGTACTGAGGGGGTCTAATTATAGCTGGTATACTGAGGGGGTCTCTAATTATAGCTGGTATACTGGTGGTGGGGGGGGGGGGGTCTAATTATAGCTGGTGTACTGAGGGGGTCTAATTATAGCTGGTATACTGAGGGGGTCTAATTATAGCTGGTGTACTGAGGGGGTCTAATTATAGCTGGTGTACTGAGGGGGTCTCTAATTATAGCTGGTGTACTGAGGCGGTCTAATTATAGCTGGTGTACTGAGGGGGTCTAATTATAGCTGGTGTACTGAGGAAGTCTCCAATTATAGCTGGTGTACTGAGGAGGTCTCTAATTATAGCTGGTGTACTGAGGGGGTCTAATTATAGCTGGTGTACTGGAGGGGTCTCCAATTATAGCTGGTGTACTGAGGGGGTCTAATTATAGCTGGTATACTGAGGGTGGGGGGGGATCTAATTATAGCTGGTGTACTGAGGGTGGGGGGATCTAATTATAGCTGGTATACTGGGGGTGGGGGGGGATCTAATTATAGCTGGTGTACTGAGGGGTGGGGGGATCTAATTATAGCTGGTATACTGGGGGTGGGGGGGGATCTAATTATAGCTGGTGTAATGAGGAGGTCTCTAATTATAGCTGGTGTACTGAGGGGGTCTAATTATAGCTGGTATACTGAGGGGGTCTCTAATTATAGCTGGTATACTGGTGGTGGGGGGGGGGGTCTAATTATAGCTGGTGTACTGAGGGGGTCTAATTATAGCTGGTATACTGAGGGGTCTAATTATAGCTGGTGTACTGAGGGGGTCTAATTATAGCTGGTGTACTGAGGGGGTCTCTAATTATAGCTTTGTACTGAGGGGGTCTAATTATAGCTGGTGTACTGAGGGTGTCTCTAATTATAGCTGGTGTACTGAGGGGGTGTCTAATTATAGCTGGTGTACTGAGGGGGTCTAATTATAGCTGGTGTACTGAGGGGGTCTCCAATTATAGCTGGTGTACTGAGGGGGTCTAATTATAGCTGGTATACTGAGGGGGTGTCCAATTATAGCTGGTGTACTGAGGGGGTCTCTAATTATAGCTGGTGTACTGAGGGGGTCTCTAATTATAGCTGGTGTACTGAGGGGGTCTCTAATTATAGCTGGTGTACTGAGGGGGTCTCTAATTATAGCTGGTGTACTGAGGGGGTCTCTAATTATAGCTGGTGTACTGAGGGGGTCTAATTATAGCTGGTGTACTGAGGGGGTCTCTAATTATAGCTGGTATACTGAGGGGGTCTCTAATTATAGCTGGTATACTGAGGGGGTGTCCAATTATAGCTGGTGTACTGAGGGGGTCTCTAATTATAGCTGGTGTACTGAGGGGGTCTACTTATAGCTGGTGTACTGAGGGGGTCTAATTATAGCTGGTGTACTGAGGGGGTCTCTAATTATAGCTGGTGTACTGAGGGGGTCTCTAATTATAGCTGGTGTACTGAGGGGGTCTAATTATAGCTGGTGTACTGAGGGGGTCTAATTATAGCTGGTGTACTGAGGGGGTCTCTAATTATAGCTGGTATACTGAGGGGGTGTCCAATTATAGCTGGTATACTGAGGGGGTCTCTAATTATAGCTGTGTACTGAGGGGGTCTAATTATAGCTGGTATACTGAGGGGGTCTAATTATAGCTGGTATACTGAGGGGGTCTCTAATTATAGCTGGTGTACTGAGGGGGTCTCTAATTATAGCTGGTGTACTGAGGGGGTCTCTAATTATAGCTGGTGTACTGAGGAGGTCTCTAATTATAGCTGGTGTACTGAGGGGGTCTAATTATAGCTGGTGTACTGGAGGTGTGGGGGTCTCTAATTATAGTTGGTGTACTGAGGGGGTCTAATTATAGCTGGTGTACTGGTGGTGTGGGGGTCTCTAATTATAGCTGGTATACTGGGGGTCTCTAAAACAGCTGGGGGTCTAACTATAGCTGGTGTACTGAGGGGGTCTCTAATTATAGCTGGTGTACTGAGGAGGTCTCTAATTATAGCTGGTGTACTGAGGGGGTCTCTAATTATAGCTGGTGTACTGAGGGGGTCTCTAATTATAGCTGGTGTACTGAGGAGGTCTCTAATTATAGCTGGTGTACTGAGGGGGTCTCTAATTATAGCTGGTGTACTGAGGAGGTCTCTAATTATAGCTGGTGTACTGAGGAGGTCTCTAATTATAGCTGGTGTACTGAGGGGGTCTCTAATTATAGCTGGTGTACTGAGGGGGTCTCTAATTATAGCTGGTGTACTGAGGGGGTCTCCAATTATAGCTGGTGTACTGAGGGGGTCTCTAATTATAGCTGGTGTACTGAGGGGGTCTCCAATTATAGCTGGTGTACTGAGGGGGTCTCTAATTATAGTTGGTGTACTGAGGGGGTCTCTAATTATAGCTGGTGTACTGAGGGGGTCTCCAATTATAGCTGGTGTACTGAGGGGGTCTCCAATTATAGGTGGTGTACTGAGGGGGTCTCCAATTATAGGTGGTGTACTGAGGGGGTCTAATTATAGCTGGTATACTGAGGGGGTCTCTAATTATAGCTGGTATACTGAGGGGGTGTCCAATTATAGCTGGTATACTGAGGGGGTCTCTAATTATAGCTGGTGTACTGAGGAGGTCTCTAATTATAGCTGGTGTACTGAGGGGGTCTCCAATTATAGCTGGTGTACTGAGGGGGTCTCTAATTATAGTTGGTGTACTGAGGGGGTCTCTAATTATAGCTGGTGTACTGAGGGGGTCTCTAATTATAGTTGGTGTACTGAGGGGGTCTCCAATTATAGCTGGTGTACTGAGGGGGTCTAATTATAGCTGGTATACTGAGGGGGTCTCTAATTATAGCTGGTATACTGAGGGGGTGTCAAATTATAGCTGGTATACTGAGGGGGTCTCTAATTATAGCTGGTGTACTGAGGGGGTCTAATTATAGCTGGTGTACTGAGGGGGTCTAATTATAGCTGGTGTACTGAGGGGGTCTCTAATTATAGCTGGTGTACTGAGGGGGTCTAATTATAGCTGGTGTACTGAGGGGGTCTCTAATTATAGCTGGTGTACTGAGGGGGTCTAATTATAGCTGGTGTACTGAGGGGGTCTAATTATAGCTGGTGTACTGAGGGGGTCTAATTATAGCTGGTATACTGAGGGGGTCTCTAATTATAGCTGGTATACTGGTGGTGGGGGGGGGGGTCTAATTATAGCTGGTGTACTGAGGGGGTCTAATTATAGCTGGTATACTGAGGGGGTCTAATTATAGCTGGTATACTGAGGGGGTCTAATTATAGCTGGTGTACTGAGGGGGTCTCTAATTATAGCTGGTGTACTGAGGGGGTCTAATTATAGCTGGTGTACTGAGGGGGTCTCTAATTATAGCTGGTATACTGAGGGGGTCTCTAATTATAGCTGGTATACTGGTGGTGGGGGGGGGGGTCTAATTATAGCTGGTGTACTGAGGGGGTCTAATTATAGCTGGTATACTGAGGGGGTCTAATTATAGCTGGTGTACTGAGGGGGTCTAATTATAGCTGGTGTACTGAGGGGGTCTCTAATTATAGCTTTGTACTGAGGGGGTCTAATTATAGCTGGTGTACTGAGGGGGTCTCTAATTATAGCTGGTGTACTGAGGGGGTGTCTAATTATAGCTGGTGTACTGAGGGGGTCTAATTATAGCTGGTGTACTGAGGGGGTCTCCAATTATAGCTGGTGTACTGAGGGGGTCTAATTATAGCTGGTATACTGAGGGGGTGTCCAATTATAGCTGGTGTACTGAGGGGGTCTCTAATTATAGCTGGTGTACTGAGGGGGTCTCTAATTATAGCTGGTGTACTGAGGGGGTCTCTAATTATAGCTGGTGTACTGAGGGGGTCTAATTATAGCTGGTGTACTGAGGGGGTCTCTAATTATAGCTGGTATACTGAGGGGGTCTCTAATTATAGCTGGTATACTGAGGGGGTGTCCAATTATAGCTGGTGTACTGAGGGGGTCTCTAATTATAGCTGGTGTACTGAGGGGGTCTAATTATAGCTGGTGTACTGAGGGGGTCTAATTATAGCTGGTGTACTGAGGGGGTCTCTAATTATAGCTGGTGTACTGAGGGGGTCTCTAATTATAGCTGGTGTACTGAGGGGGTCTAATTATAGCTGGTGTACTGAGGGGGTCTAATTATAGCTGGTGTACTGAGGGGGTCTCTAATTATAGCTGGTATACTGGTGGTGGGGGGGGGGGGGGTCTAATTATAGCTGGTATACTGAGGGGGTCTCTAATTATAGCTGTGTACTGAGGGGGTCTAATTATAGCTGGTATACTGAGGGGGTCTAATTATAGCTGGTATACTGAGGGGGTCTCTAATTATAGCTGGTGTACTGAGGGGGTCTCTAATTATAGCTGGTGTACTGAGGGGGTCTCTAATTATAGCTGGTGTACTGAGGAGGTCTCTAATTATAGCTGGTGTACTGAGGGGGTCTAATTATAGCTGGTGTACTGGAGGTGTGGGGGTCTCTAATTATAGTTGGTGTACTGAGGGGGTCTAATTATAGCTGGTGTACTGGAGGTGTGGGGGTCTCTAATTATAGCTGGTATACTGGGGGTCTCTAAAACAGCTGGGGGTCTAACTATAGCTGGTGTACTGAGGGGGTCTCTAATTATAGCTGGTGTACTGAGGAGGTCTCTAATTATAGCTGGTGTACTGAGGGGGTCTCTAATTATAGCTGGTGTACTGAGGGGGTCTCTAATTATAGCTGGTGTACTGAGGAGGTCTCTAATTATAGCTGGTGTACTGAGGGGGTCTCTAATTATAGCTGGTGTACTGAGGAGGTCTCTAATTATAGCTGGTGTACTGAGGAGGTCTCTAATTATAGCTGGTGTACTGAGGAGGTCTCTAATTATAGCTGGTGTACTGAGGGGGTCTCTAATTATAGCTGGTGTACTGAGGGGGTCTCCAATTATAGCTGGTGTACTGAGGGGGTCTCTAATTATAGTTGGTGTACTGAGGGGGTCTCTAATTATAGCTGGTGTACTGAGGGGGTCTCCAATTATAGCTGGTGTACTGAGGGGGTCTCCAATTATAGGTGGTGTACTGAGGGGGTCTCCAATTATAGGTGGTGTACTGAGGGGGTCTAATTATAGCTGGTATACTGAGGGGGTCTCTAATTATAGCTGGTATACTGAGGGGGTGTCCAATTATAGCTGGTATACTGAGGGGGTCTCTAATTATAGCTGGTGTACTGAGGAGGTCTCTAATTATAGCTGGTGTACTGAGGGGGTCTCCAATTATAGCTGGTGTACTGAGGGGGTCTCTAATTATAGTTGGTGTACTGAGGGGGTCTCTAATTATAGCTGGTGTACTGAGGGGGTCTCTAATTATAGTTGGTGTACTGAGGGGGTCTCCAATTATAGCTGGTATACTGAGGGGGTGTCAAATTATAGCTGGTATACTGAGGGGGTCTCTAATTATAGCTGGTATACTGAGGGGGTGTCAAATTATAGCTGGTATACTGAGGGGGTCTCTAATTATAGCTGGTGTACTGAGGGGGTCTCTAATTATAGCTGGTGTACTGAGGGGGTCTAATTATAGCTGGTGTACTGAGGGGGTCTCTAATTATAGCTGGTGTACTGAGGGGGTCTAATTATAGCTGGTGTACTGAGGGGGTCTCTAATTATAGCTGGTGTACTGAGGGGGTCTAATTATAGCTGGTGTACTGAGGGGGTCTAATTATAGCTGGTGTACTGAGGGGGTCTAATTATAGCTGGTATACTGAGGGGGTCTCTAATTATAGCTGGTATACTGGTGGTGGGGGGGGGGGGTCTAATTATAGCTGGTGTACTGAGGGGGTCTAATTATAGCTGGTATACTGAGGGGGTCTAATTATAGCTGGTATACTGAGGGGGTCTAATTATAGCTGGTGTACTGAGGGGGTCTCTAATTATAGCTGGTGTACTGAGGGGGTCTAATTATAGCTGGTGTACTGAGGGGGTCTAATTATAGCTGGTATACTGAGGGGGTCTCTAATTATAGCTGGTGTACTGAGGGGGTTTAATTATAGCTGGTGTACTGAGGGGGTCTCTAATTATAGCTGTGTACTGAGGGGGTCTAATTATAGCTGGTGTACTGAGGGGGTCTCTAATTATAGCTGGTGTACTGAGGGGGTCTCTAATTATAGCTGGTGTACTGAGGGGGTCTCTAATTATAGCTGGTATACTGAGGGGGTCTCTAATTATAGCTGGTATACTGAGGGGGTCTCTAATTATAGCTGGTGTACTGAGGGGGTCTCTAATTATAGCTGGTGTACTGAGGGGGTCTCTAATTATAGCTGGTGTACTGAGGGGGTCTCTAATTATAGCTGGTATACTGAGGGGGTCTCTAATTATAGCTGGTGTACTGAGGGAGTCTCTAATTATAGCTGGTATACTGAGGGGGTCTCTAATTATAGCTGGTGTACTGAGGGGGTCTCTAATTATAGCTGGTATACTGAGGGGGTCTCTAATTATAGCTGGTATACTGAGGGGGTCTCTAATTATAGCTGGTGTACTGAGGGGGTCTCTAATTATAGCTGGTGTACTGAGGGGGTCTCTAATTATAGCTGGTGTACTGAGGGGGTCTAATTATAGCTGGTGTACTGGAGGTGTGGGGGTCTCTAATTATAGCTGGTATACTGGGGGTCTCTAAAACAGCTGGGGGTCTAATTATAGCTGGTGTACTGAGGGAGTCTCTAATTATAGTTGGTGTACTGAGGGGGTTTCCAATTATAGCTGGTGTACTGAGGGGGTCTCTAATTATAGCTGGTGTACTGAGGGGGTCTAATTATAGCTGGTGTACTGAGGGGGTCTCTAATTATAGCTGGTGTACTGAGGGGGTCTAATTATAGCTGGTGTACTGAGGGGGTCTCTAATTATAGCTGGTGTACTGAGGGGGTCTAATTATAGCTGGTGTACTGAGGGGGTCTAATTATAGCTGGTGTACTGAGGGGGTCTAATTATAGCTGGTATACTGAGGGGGTCTCTAATTATAGCTGGTATACTGGTGGTGGGGGGGGGGGGGTCTAATTATAGCTGGTGTACTGAGGGGGTCTAATTATAGCTGGTATACTGAGGGGGTCTAATTATAGCTGGTATACTGAGGGGGTCTAATTATAGCTGGTGTACTGAGGGGGTCTCTAATTATAGCTGGTGTACTGAGGGGGTCTAATTATAGCTGGTGTACTGAGGGGGTCTAATTATAGCTGGTATACTGAGGGGGTCTCTAATTATAGCTGGTGTACTGAGGGGGTTTAATTATAGCTGGTGTACTGAGGGGGTCTCTAATTATAGCTGTGTACTGAGGGGGTCTAATTATAGCTGGTGTACTGAGGGGGTCTCTAATTATAGCTGGTGTACTGAGGGGGTCTCTAATTATAGCTGGTGTACTGAGGGGGTCTCTAATTATAGCTGGTATACTGAGGGGGTCTCTAATTATAGCTGGTATACTGAGGGGGTCTCTAATTATAGCTGGTGTACTGAGGGGGTCTCTAATTATAGCTGGTGTACTGAGGGGGTCTCTAATTATAGCTGGTATACTGAGGGGGTCTCTAATTATAGCTGGTATACTGAGGGGGTCTCTAATTATAGCTGGTGTACTGAGGGAGTCTCTAATTATAGCTGGTATACTGAGGGGGTCTCTAATTATAGCTGGTGTACTGAGGGGGTCTCTAATTATAGCTGGTATACTGAGGGGGTCTCTAATTATAGCTGGTATACTGAGGGGGTCTCTAATTATAGCTGGTGTACTGAGGGGGTCTCTAATTATAGCTGGTGTACTGAGGGGGTCTCTAATTATAGCTGGTGTACTGAGGGGGTCTAATTATAGCTGGTGTACTGGAGGTGTGGGGGTCTCTAATTATAGCTGGTATACTGGGGGTCTCTAAAACAGCTGGGGGTCTAATTATAGCTGGTGTACTGAGGGAGTCTCTAATTATAGTTGGTGTACTGAGGGGGTTTCCAATTATAGCTGGTGTACTGAGGGGGTCTCCAATTATAGCTGGTGTACTGAGGGGGTCTCTAATTATAGCTGGTATACTGAGGGGGTCTCTAATTATAGCTGGTGTACTGAGGGGGTCTAATTATAGCTGGTGTACTGAGGGGGTCTAATTATAGCTGGTGTACTGAGGGGGTCTAATTATAGCTGGTATACTGAGGGGGTCTCTAATTATAGCTGGTATACTGGTGGTGGGGGGGGGGGTCTAATTATAGCTGGTGTACTGAGGGGGTCTAATTATAGCTGGTATACTGAGGGGGTCTAATTATAGCTGGTGTACTGAGGGGGTCTAATTATAGCTGGTGTACTGAGGGGGTCTCTAATTATAGCTGGTGTACTGAGGGGGTCTAATTATAGCTGGTGTACTGAGGGGGTCTAATTATAGCTGGTGTACTGAGGGGGTCTCTAATTATAGCTGGTGTACTGAGGGGGTCTCTAATTATAGCTGGTGTACGGAGGGGGTCTAATTATAGCTGGTGTACTGAGGGGGTCTAATTATAGCTGGTGTACTGAGGGGGTCTAATTATAGCTGGTATACTGAGGGGGTCTCTAATTATAGCTGGTATACTGGTGGTGGGGGGGGGGGGGGGTCTAATTATAGCTGGTGTACTGAGGGGGTCTAATTATAGCTGGTATACTGAGGGGGTCTAATTATAGCTGGTGTACTGAGGGGGTCTAATTATAGCTGGTGTACTGATGGGGTCTCTAATTATAGCTGTGTACTGAGGGGGTCTAATTATAGCTGGTGTACTGAGGGGGTCTCTAATTATAGCTGGTGTACTGAGGGGGTCTCTAATTATAGCTGGTGTACTGAGGGGGTCTCTAATTATAGCTGGTATACTGAGGGGGTCTCTAATTATAGCTGGTATACTGAGGGGGTCTCTAATTATAGCTGGTGTACTGAGGGGGTCTAATTATAGCTGGTGTACTGAGGGGGTCTAATTATAGCTGGTGTACTGAGGGGGTCTCTAATTATAGCTGGTATACTGAGGGGGTCTCTAATTATAGCTGGTATACTGGTGGTGGGGGGGGGGGTCTAATTATAGCTGGTGTACTGAGGGGGTCTAATTATAGCTGGTATACTGAGGGGGTCTAATTATAGCTGGTGTACTGAGGGGGTCTAATTATAGCTGGTGTACTGATGGGGTCTCTAATTATAGCTGTGTACTGAGGGGGTCTAATTATAGCTGGTGTACTGAGGGGGTCTCTAATTATAGCTGGTGTACTGAGGGGGTCTCTAATTATAGCTGGTGTACTGAGGGGGTCTCTAATTATAGCTGGTATACTGAGGGGGTCTCTAATTATAGCTGGTATACTGAGGGGGTCTCTAATTATAGCTGGTGTACTGAGGGGGTCTCTAATTATAGCTGGTATACTGAGGGGGTCTCTAATTATAGCTGGTATACTGAGGGGGTCTCTAATTATAGCTGGTATACTGAGGGGGTCTCTAATTATAGCTGGTGTACTGAGGGGGTCTCTAATTATAGCTGGTATACTGAGGGGGTCTCTAATTATAGCTGGTGTACTGAGGGGGTCTCTAATTATAGCTGGTATACTGAGGGGGTCTCTAATTATAGCTGGTATACTGAGGGGGTCTCTAATTATAGCTGGTGTACTGAGGGGGTCTCTAATTATAGCTGGTGTACTGAGGGGGTCTCTAATTATAGCTGGTGTACTGAGGGGGTCTAATTATAGCTGGTGTACTGGAGGTGTGGGGGTCTCTAATTATAGCTGGTATACTGGGGGTCTCTAAAACAGCTGGGGGTCTAATTATAGCTGGTGTACTGAGGGAGTCTCTAATTATAGTTGGTGTACTGAGGGGGTCTCCAATTATAGCTGGTGTACTGAGGGGGTCTCCAATTATAGCTGGTGTACTGAGGGGGTCTCTAATTATAGCTGGTGTACTGAGGGGGTCTCTAATTATAGCTGGTGTACTGAGGAAGTCTCCAATTATAGCTGGTGTACTGAGGAGGTCTCTAATTATAGCTGGTGTACTGAGGGGGTCTAATTATAGCTGGTGTACTGGAGGGGTCTCCAATTATAGCTGGTGTACTGAGGGGGTCTAATTATAGCTGGTATACTGAGGGTGGGGGGGGATCTAATTATAGCTGGTGTACTGAGGGTGGGGGGATCTAATTATAGCTGGTATACTGGGGGTGGGGGGGGATCTAATTATAGCTGGTGTACTGAGGGGTGGGGGGATCTAATTATAGCTGGTATACTGGGGGTGGGGGGGGATCTAATTATAGCTGGTGTACTGAGGGGGTCTCTAATTATAGCTGGTGTACTGAGGGGGTCTAATTATAGCTGGTATACTGAGGGGGTCTAATTATAGCTGGTGTACTGAGGGGGCTCTAATTATAGCTGGTGTACTGAGGGGGTCTAATTATAGCTGGTATACTGAGGGGGTCTAATTATAGCTGGTGTACTGAGGGGGTCTAATTATAGCTGGTGTACTGAGGGGGTCTAATTATAGCTGGTGTACTGAGGGGGTCTAATTATAGCTGGTGTACTGAGGGGGTCTCTAATTATAGCTGGTGTACTGAGGGGGTGTCTAATTATAGCTGGTGTACTGAGGGGGTCTAATTATAGCTGGTGTACTGAGGGGGTCTCCAATTATAGCTGGTGTACTGAGGGGGTCTAATTATAGCTGGTGTACTGAGGGGTGGGGGGATCTAATTATAGCTGGTATACTGGGGGTGGGGGGGGATCTAATTATAGCTGGTGTACTGAGGGGGTCTCTAATTATAGCTGGTGTACTGAGGGGGTCTAATTATAGCTGGTATACTGAGGGGGTCTAATTATAGCTGGTGTACTGAGGGGGCTCTAATTATAGCTGGTGTACTGAGGGGGTCTCTAATTATAGCTGGTATACTGAGGGGGTCTAATTATAGCTGGTGTACTGAGGGGGTCTAATTATAGCTGGTGTACTGAGGGGGTCTCTAATTATAGCTGGTGTACTGAGGGGTTCTAATTATAGCTGGTGTACTGAGGGGGTCTCTAATTATAGCTGGTGTACTGAGGGGGTCTCTAATTATAGCTGGTGTACTGAGGGGGTCTAATTATAGCTGGTGTACTGAGGGGGTCTCCAATTATAGCTGGTGTACTGAGGGGGTCTAATTATAGCTGGTATACTGAGGGGGTGTCCAATTATAGCTGGTGTACTGAGGGGGTCTCTAATTATAGCTGGTGTACTGAGGGGGTCTCTAATTATAGCTGGTGTACTGAGGGGGTCTCTAATTATAGCTGGTGTACTGAGGGGGTCTCTAATTATAGCTGGTATACTGAGGGGGTCTCTAATTATAGCTGGTATACTGAGGGGGTGTCCAATTATAGCTGGTGTACTGAGGGGGTCTCTAATTATAGCTGGTGTACTGAGGGGGTCTAATTATAGCTGGTGTACTGAGGGGGTCTAATTATAGCTGGTGTACTGAGGGGGTCTCTAATTATAGCTGGTGTACTGAGGGGGTCTCTAATTATAGCTGGTGTACTGAGGGGGTCTAATTATAGCTGGTGTACTGAGGGGGTCTAATTATAGCTGGTGTACTGAGGGGGTCTCTAATTATAGCTGGTATACTGGTGGTGGGGGGGGGGGGGTCTAATTATAGCTGGTATACTGAGGGGGTCTCTAATTATAGCTGTGTACTGAGGGGGTCTAATTATAGCTGGTATACTGAGGGGGTCTAATTATAGCTGGTGTACTGAGGGGGTCTAATTATAGCTGGTATACTGAGGGGGTCTCTAATTATAGCTGTGTACTGAGGGGGTCTCTAATTATAGCTGGTGTACTGAGGGGGTCTCTAATTATAGCTGGTGTACTGAGGGGGTCTCTAATTATAGCTGGTGTACTGAGGGGGTCTCTAATTATAGCTGGTGTACTGAGGGGGTCTCTAATTATAGCTGGTATACTGAGGGGGTCTCTAATTATAGCTGGTGTACTGAGGGGGTCTCTAATTATAGCTGGTGTACTGAGGGGGTCTCTAATTATAGCTGGTGTACTGAGGAGGTCTCTAATTATAGCTGGTGTACTGAGGGGGTCTAATTATAGCTGGTGTACTGGAGGTGTGGGGGTCTCTAATTATAGTTGGTGTACTGAGGGGGTCTAATTATAGCTGGTGTACTGGAGGTGTGGGGGTCTCTAATTATAGCTGGTATACTGGGGGTCTCTAAAACAGCTGGGGGTCTAACTATAGCTGGTGTACTGAGGGGGTCTCTAATTATAGCTGGTGTACTGAGGAGGTCTCTAATTATAGCTGGTGTACTGAGGGGGTCTCTAATTATAGCTGGTGTACTGAGGGGGTCTCTAATTATAGCTGGTGTACTGAGGAGGTCTCTAATTATAGCTGGTGTACTGAGGGGGTCTCTAATTATAGCTGGTGTACTGAGGAGGTCTCTAATTATAGCTGGTGTACTGAGGAGGTCTCTAATTATAGCTGGTGTACTGAGGAGGTCTCTAATTATAGCTGGTGTACTGAGGGGGTCTCCAATTATAGTTGGTGTACTGAGGGGGTCTCTAATTATAGCTGGTGTACTGAGGGGGTCTCTAATTATAGTTGGTGTACTGAGGGGGTCTCCAATTATAGCTGGTGTACTGAGGGGGTCTCCAATTATAGCTGGTGTACTGAGGGGGTCTAATTATAGCTGGTATACTGAGGGGGTCTCTAATTATAGCTGGTATACTGAGGGGGTGTCCAATTATAGCTGGTATACTGAGGGGGTGTCCAATTATAGCTGGTATACTGAGGGGGTCTCTAATTATAGCTGGTGTACTGAGGGGGTCTAATTATAGCTGGTGTACTGAGGGGGTCTCTAATTATAGCTGGTGTACTGAGGGGGTCTAATTATAGCTGGTGTACTGAGGGGGTCTAATTATAGCTGGTGTACTGAGGGGGTCTCTAATTATAGCTGGTGTACTGAGGGGGTCTAATTATAGCTGGTGTACTGAGGGGGTCTCTAATTATAGCTGGTGTACTGAGGGGGTCTCTAATTATAGCTGGTGTACTGAGGGGGTCTCTAATTATAGCTGGTGTACTGAGGGGGTCTAATTATAGCTGGTGTACTGGAGGTGTGGGGGTCTCTGATTATAGTTGGTGTACTGAGGGGGTCTAATTATAGCTGGTGTACTGGAGGTGTGGGGGTCTCTAATTATAGCTGGTATACTGAGGGGGTCTCTAATTATAGCTGGTATACTGAGGGGGTGTCCAATTATAGCTGGTATACTGAGGGGGTCTCTAATTATAGCTGGTGTACTGAGGGGGTCTAATTATAGCTGGTGTACTGAGGGGGTCTAATTATAGCTGGTGTACTGAGGGAGTCTCTAATTATAGCTGGTGTACTGAGGGGGTCTAATTATAGCTGGTGTACTGAGGGGGTCTCTAATTATAGCTGGTGTACTGAGGGGGTCTAATTATAGCTGGTGTACTGAGGGGGTCTAATTATAGCTGGTGTACTGAGGGGGTCTAATTATAGCTGGTATACTGAGGGGGTCTCTAATTATAGCTGGTATACTGGTGGTGGTGGGGGGGGGGGGGTCTAATTATAGCTGGTGTACTGAGGGGGTCTAATTATAGCTGGTATACTGAGGGGGTCTAATTATAGCTGGTGTACTGAGGGGGTCTAATTATAGCTGGTGTACTGAGGGGGTCTCTAATTATAGCTGGTGTACTGAGGGGGTCTAATTATAGCTGGTGTACTGAGGGGGTCTAATTATAGCTGGTGTACTGAGGGGGTCTCTAATTATAGCTGGTGTACTGAGGGGGTCTCTAATTATAGCTGGTGTACGGAGGGGGTCTAATTATAGCTGGTGTACTGAGGGGGTCTCAATTATAGCTGGTGTACTGAGGGGGTCTAATTATAGCTGGTATACTGAGGGGGTCTCTAATTATAGTTGGTATACTGGTGGTGGGGGGGGGGGGGGGTCTAATTATAGCTGGTGTACTGAGGGGGTCTAATTATAGCTGGTATACTGAGGGGGTCTAATTATAGCTGGTGTACTGAGGGGGTCTAATTATAGCTGGTGTACTGAGGGGGTCTCTAATTATAGCTGTGTACTGAGGGGGTCTAATTATAGCTGGTGTACTGAGGGGGTCTCTAATTATAGCTGGTGTACTGAGGGGGTCTCTAATTATAGCTGGTGTACTGAGGGGGTCTCTAATTATAGCTGGTATACTGAGGGGGTCTCTAATTATAGCTGGTATACTGAGGGTGTCTCTAATTATAGCTGGTGTACTGAGGGGGTCTCTAATTATAGCTGGTATACTGAGGGGGTCTCTAATTATAGCTGGTATACTGATGGGGGTCTCTAATTATAGCTGGTATACTGAGGGGGTCTCTAATTATAGCTGGTATACTGAGGGGGTCTCTAATTATAGCTGGTGTACTGAGGGGGTCTCTAATTATAGCTGGTATACTGAGGGGGTCTCTAATTATAGCTGGTGTACTGAGGGGGTCTCTAATTATAGCTGGTGTACTGAGGGGGTCTCTAATTATAGCTGGTGTACTGAGGGGGTCTCTAATTATAGCTGGTGTACTGAGGGGGTCTCTAATTATAGCTGGTGTACTGAGGGGGTCTCAATTATAGCTGGTGTACTGGAGGTGTGGGGGTCTCTAATTATAGCTGGTATACTGGGGGTCTCTAAAACAGCTGGGGGTCTAATTATAGCTGGTGTACTGAGGGAGTCTCTAATTATAGTTGGTGTACTGAGGGGGTCTCCAATTATAGCTGGTGTACTGAGGGGGTCTCCAATTATAGCTGGTGTACTGAGGGGGTCTCTAATTATAGCTGGTGTACTGAGGGGGTCTCTAATTATAGCTGGTGTACTGAGGAGGTCTCTAATTATAGCTGGTGTACTGAGGGGGTCTAATTATAGCTGGTGTACTGGAGGGGGTCTCCAATTATAGCTGGTGTACTGAGGGGGTCTAATTATAGCTGGTATACTGAGGGTGGGGGGGGGATCTAATTATAGCTGGTGTACTGAGGGTGGGGGGATCTAATTATAGCTGGTATACTGGGGGTGGGGGGGGATCTAATTATAGCTGGTGTACTGAGGGGTGGGGGGGATCTAATTATAGCTGGTATACTGGGGGTGGGGGGGATCTAATTATAGCTGGTGTACTGAGGGGGTCTCTAATTATAGCTGGTGTACTGAGGGGGTCTAATTATAGCTGGTATACTGAGGGGGTCTCTAATTATAGCTGGTATACTGGTGGTGGGGGGGGGTGGGGGGTCTAATTATAGCTGGTGTACTGAGGGGGTCTAATTATAGCTGGTATACTGAGGGGGTCTAATTATAGCTGGTATACTGAGGGGGTCTAATTATAGCTGGTGTACTGAGGGGGTCTCTAATTATAGCTTTGTACTGAGGGGGTCTAATTATAGCTGGTGTACTGAGGGGGTCTCTAATTATAGCTGGTATACTGAGGGGGTCTCTAATTATAGCTGGTGTACTGAGGGGGTCTAATTATAGCTGGTGTACTGAGGGGGTCTCTAATTATAGCTGGTGTACTGAGGGGGTCTAATTATAGCTGGTGTACTGGAGGTGTGGGGGTCCCTAATTATAGCTGGTATACTGGGGGTCTCTAAAACAGCTGGGGGTCTAATTATAGCTGGTGTACTGAGGGAGTCTCTAATTATAGTTGGTGTACTGAGGGGGTCTCCAATTATAGCTGGTGTACTGAGGAGGTCTCTAATTATAGCTGGTGTACTGAGGGGGTCTCTAATTATAGCTGGTGTACTGAGGAGGTCTCTAATTATAGCTGGTGTACTGAGGGGGTCTAATTATAGCTGGTGTACTGGAGGGGTCTCCAATTATAGCTGGTGTACTGAGGGGGTCTAATTATAGCTGGTATACTGAGGGTGGGGGGGGGATCTAATTATAGCTGGTGTACTGAGGGTGGGGGGATCTAATTATAGCTGGTATACTGGGGGTGGGGGGGGATCTAATTATAGCTGGTGTACTGAGGGGTGGGGGGGATCTAATTATAGCTGGTATACTGGGGGTGGGGGGGATCTAATTATAGCTGGTGTACTGAGGGGGTCTAATTATAGCTGGTATACTGAGGGGGTCTCTAATTATAGCTGGTATACTGGTGGTGGGGGGGGGTGGGGGGTCTAATTATAGCTGGTGTACTGAGGGGGTCTAATTATAGCTGGTATACTGAGGGGGTCTAATTATAGCTGGTATACTGAGGGGGTCTAATTATAGCTGGTGTACTGAGGGGGTCTCTAATTATAGCTGGTGTACTGAGGGGGTCTCTAATTATAGCTGGTGTACTGAGGGGGTCTCTAATTATAGCTGGTGTACTGAGGGGGTGTCTAATTATAGCTGGTGTACTGAGGGGGTCTAATTATAGCTGGTGTACTGAGGGGGTCTCCAATTATAGCTGGTGTACTGAGGGGGTCTAATTATAGCTGGTATACTGAGGGGGTGTCCAATTATAGCTGGTGTACTGAGGGGGTCTAATTATAGCTGGTGTACTGAGGGGGTCTAATTATAGCTGGTGTACTGAGGGGGTCTCTAATTATAGCTGGTATACTGAGGGGGTCTCTAATTATAGCTGGTATACTGAGGGGGTGTCCAATTATAGCTGGTGTACTGAGGGGGTCTCTAATTATAGCTGGTGTACTGAGGGGGTCTAATTATAGCTGGTGTACTGAGGGGGTCTAATTATAGCTAGTGTACTGAGGGGGTCTCTAATTATAGCTGGTGTACTGAGGGGGTCTCTAATTATAGCTGGTGTACTGAGGGGGTCTAATTATAGCTGGTGTACTGAGGGGGTCTAATTATAGCTGGTGTACTGAGGGGGTCTCTAATTATAGCTGGTATACTGGTGGTGGGGGGGGGGGGGGTCTAATTATAGCTGGTATACTGAGGGGGTCTCTAATTATAGCTGTGTACTGATGGGGTCTAATTATAGCTGGTATACTGAGGGGGTCTAATTATAGCTGGTGTACTGAGGGGGTCTAATTATAGCTGGTATACTGAGGGGGTCTCTAATTATAGCTGTGTACTGAGGGGGTCTCTAATTATAGCTGGTGTACTGAGGGGGTCTCTAATTATAGCTGGTGTACTGAGGGGGTCTCTAATTATAGCTGGTATACTGAGGGGGTCTCTAATTATAGCTGGTGTACTGAGGGGGTCTCTAATTATAGCTGGTGTACTGAGGGGGTCTCTAATTATAGCTGGTGTACTGAGGGGGTCTCTAATTATAGCTGGTGTACTGAGGGGGTCTAATTATAGCTGGTGTACTGGAGGTGTGGGGGTCTCTAATTATAGTTGGTGTACTGAGGGGGTCTAATTATAGCTGGTGTACTGGAGGTGTGGGGGTCTCTAATTATAGCTGGTATACTGGGGGTCTCTAAAACAGCTGGGGGTCTAACTATAGCTGGTGTACTGAGGGGGTCTCTAATTATAGCTGGTGTACTGAGGAGGTCTCTAATTATAGCTGGTGTACTGAGGGGGTCTCTAATTATAGCTGGTGTACTGAGGGAGTCTCTAATTATAGCTGGTGTACTGAGGAGGTCTCTAATTATAGCTGGTGTACTGAGGGGGTCTCTAATTATAGCTGGTGTACTGAGGAGGTCTCTAATTATAGCTGGTGTACTGAGGAGGTCTCTAATTATAGCTGGTGTACTGAGGAGGTCTCTAATTATAGCTGGTGTACTGAGGGGGTCTCCAATTATAGCTGGTGTACTGAGGGGGTCTCTAATTATAGTTGGTGTACTGAGGGGGTCTCTAATTATAGCTGGTGTACTGAGGGGGTCTCTAATTATAGTTGGTGTACTGAGGGGGTCTCCAATTATAGCTGGTGTACTGAGGGGGTCTCCAATTATAGCTGGTGTACTGAGGGGGTCTAATTATAGCTGGTATACTGAGGGGGTCTCTAATTATAGCTGGTATACTGAGGGGGTGTCCAATTATAGCTGGTATACTGAGGGGGTCTCTAATTATAGCTGGTGTACTGAGGGGGTCTAATTATAGCTGGTGTACTGAGGGGGTCTAATTATAGCTGGTGTACTGAGGGGGTCTAATTATAGCTGGTGTACTGAGGGGGTCTCTAATTATAGCTGGTGTACTGAGGGGGTCTAATTATAGCTGGTGTACTGAGGGGGTCTAATTATAGCTGGTGTACTGAGGGGGTCTAATTATAGCTGGTATACTGAGGGGGTCTCTAATTATAGCTGGTATACTGGTGGTGGGGGGGGGGGGTCTAATTATAGCTGGTGTACTGAGGGGGTCTAATTATAGCTGGTATACTGAGGGGGTCTAATTATAGCTGGTGTACTGAGGGGGTCTAATTATAGCTGGTGTACTGAGGGGGTCTCTAATTATAGCTGGTGTACTGAGGGGGTCTAATTATAGCTGGTGTACTGAGGGGGTCTAATTATAGCTGGTGTACTGAGGGGGTCTCTAATTATAGCTGGTGTACTGAGGGGGTCTCTAATTATAGCTGGTGTACGGAGGGGGTCTAATTATAGCTGGTGTACTGAGGGTTTCTAATTATAGCTGGTGTACTGAGGGGGTCTAATTATAGCTGGTATACTGAGGGGGTCTCTAATTATAGCTGGTATACTGGTGGTGGGGGGGGGGGGGTCTAATTCTAGCTGGTGTACTGAGGGGGTCTAATTATAGCTGGTATACTGAGGGGGTCTAATTATAGCTGGTGTACTGAGGGGGTTTAATTATAGCTGGTGTACTGAGGGGGTCTCTAATTATAGCTGTGTACTGAGGGGGTCTAATTATAGCTGGTGTACTGAGGGGGTCTCTAATTATAGCTGGTGTACTGAGGGGGTCTCTAATTATAGCTGGTGTACTGAGGGGGTCTCTAATTATAGCTGGTGTACTGAGGGGGTCTCTAATTATAGCTGGTATACTGAGGGGGTCTCTAATTATAGCTGGTATACTGAGGGGGTCTCTAATTATAGCTGGTGTACTGAGGGGGTCTCTAATTATAGCTGGTATACTGAGGGGGTCTCTAATTATAGCTGGTATACTGAGGGGGTCTCTAATTATAGCTGGTATACTGAGGGGGTCTCTAATTATAGCTGGTGTACTGAGGGAGTCTCTAATTATAGCTGGTATACTGAGGGAGTCTCTAATTATAGCTGGTGTACTGAGGGGGTCTCTAATTATAGCTGGTATACTGAGGGGGTCTCTAATTATAGCTGGTATACTGAGGGGGTCTCTAATTATAGCTGGTGTACTGAGGGGGTCTCTAATTATAGCTGGTGTACTGAGGGGGTCTCTAATTATAGCTGGTGTACTGAGGGGGTCTAATTATAGCTGGTGTACTGGAGGTGTGGGGGTCTCTAATTATAGCTGGTATACTGGGGGTCTCTAAAACAGCTGGGGGTCTAATTATAGCTGGTGTACTGAGGGAGTCTCTAATTATAGTTGGTGTACTGAGGGGGTCTCCAATTATAGCTGGTGTACTGAGGGGGTCTCCAATTATAGCTGGTGTACTGAGGGGGTCTAATTATAGCTGGTGTACTGAGGGGGTCTAATTATAGCTGGTGTACTGAGGGGGTCTAATTATAGCTGGTATACTGAGGGGGTCTAATTATAGCTGGTGTACTGAGGGGGTCTAATTATAGCTGGTATACTGAGGGGGTCTCTAATTATAGCTGGTATACTGGTGGTGGGGGGGGGTCTAATTATAGCTGGTGTACTGAGGGGGTCTAATTATAGCTGGTATACTGAGGGGGTCTAATTATAGCTGGTGTACTGAGGGGGTCTAATTATAGCTGGTGTACTGAGGGGGTCTCTAATTATAGCTGGTGTACTGAGGGGGTCTAATTATAGCTGGTGTACTGAGGGGGTCTAATTATAGCTGGTGTACTGAGGGGGTCTCTAATTATAGCTGGTGTACTGAGGGGGTCTCTAATTATAGCTGGTGTACGGAGGGGGTCTAATTATAGCTGGTGTACTGAGGGGGTCTAATTATAGCTGGTGTACTGAGGGGGTCTAATTATAGCTGGTATACTGAGGGGGTCTCTAATTATAGCTGGTATACTGGTGGTGGGGGGGGGGGGTCTAATTATAGCTGGTGTACTGAGGGGGTCTAATTATAGCTGGTATACTGAGGGGGTCTAATTATAGCTGGTGTACTGAGGGGGTCTAATTATAGCTGGTGTACTGATTGGGTCTCTAATTATAGCTGTGTACTGAGGGGGTCTAATTATAGCTGGTGTACTGAGGGGGTCTCTAATTATAGCTGGTGTACTGAGGGGGTCTCTAATTATAGCTGGTGTACTGAGGGGGTCTCTAATTATAGCTGGTATACTGAGGGGGTCTCTAATTATAGCTGGTATACTGAGGGGGTCTCTAATTATAGCTGGTATACTGAGGGGGTCTCTAATTATAGCTGGTGTACTGAGGGGGTCTCTAATTATAGCTGGTATACTGAGGGGGTCTCTAATTATAGCTGGTATACTGAGGGGGTCTCTAATTATAGCTGGTGTACTGAGGGGGTCTCTAATTATAGCTGGTATACTGAGGGGGTCTCTAATTATAGCTGGTGTACTGAGGGGGTCTCTAATTATAGCTGGTATACTGAGGGGGTCTCTAATTATAGCTGGTGTACTGAGGGGGTCTCTAATTATAGCTGGTGTACTGAGGGGGTCTCTAATTATAGCTGGTGTACTGAGGGGGTCTAATTATAGCTGGTGTACTGGAGGTGTGGGGGTCTCTAATTATAGCTGGTATACTGGGGGTCTCTAAAACAGCTGGGGGTCTAATTATAGCTGGTGTACTGAGGGAGTCTCTAATTATAGTTGGTGTACTGAGGGGGTCTCCAATTATAGCTGGTGTACTGAGGGGGTCTCTAATTATAGCTGGTATACTGGTGGTGGGGGGGGGGGGTCTAATTATAGCTGGTGTACTGAGGGGGTCTAATTATAGCTGGTATACTGAGGGGGTCTAATTATAGCTGGTGTACTGAGGGGGTCTAATTATAGCTGGTATACTGAGGGGGTCTCTAATTATAGCTGGTATACTGGTGGTGGGGGGGGGGGGGGTCTAATTATAGCTGGTGTACTGAGGGGGTCTAATTATAGCTGGTATACTGAGGGGGTCTAATTATAGCTGGTGTACTGAGGGGGTCTAATTATAGCTGGTGTACTGAGGGGGTCTCTAATTATAGCTGGTGTACTGAGGGGGTCTAATTATAGCTGGTGTACTGAGGGGGTCTAATTATAGCTGGTGTACTGAGGGGGTCTCTAATTATAGCTGGTGTACTGAGGGGGTCTCTAATTATAGCTGGTGTACGGAGGGGGTCTAATTATAGCTGGTGTACTGAGGGGGTCTAATTATAGCTGGTGTACTGAGGGGGTCTAATTATAGCTGGTATACTGAGGGGGTCTCTAATTATAGCTGGTATACTGGTGGTGGGGGGGGGGGGGTCTAATTATAGCTGGTGTACTGAGGGGGTCTAATTATAGCTGGTATACTGAGGGGGTCTAATTATAGCTGGTGTACTGAGGGGGTCTAATTATAGCTGGTGTACTGATGGGGTCTCTAATTATAGCTGTGTACTGAGGGGGTCTAATTATAGCTGGTGTACTGAGGGGGTCTCTAATTATAGCTGGTGTACTGAGGGGGTCTCTAATTATAGCTGGTGTACTGAGGGGGTCTCTAATTATAGCTGGTATACTGAGGGGGTCTCTAATTATAGCTGGTGTACTGAGGGGGTCTCTAATTATAGCTGGTGTACTGAGGGGGTCTCTAATTATAGCTGGTATACTGAGGGGGTCTCTAATTATAGCTGGTATACTGAGGGGGTCTCTAATTATAGCTGGTATACTGAGGGGGTCTCTAATTATAGCTGGTGTACTGAGGGGGTCTCTAATTATAGCTGGTATACTGAGGGGGTCTCTAATTATAGCTGGTGTACTGAGGGGGTCTCTAATTATAGCTGGTATACTGAGGGGGTCTCTAATTATAGCTGGTGTACTGAGGGGGTCTCTAATTATAGCTGGTGTACTGAGGGGGTCTCTAATTATAGCTGGTGTACTGAGGGGGTCTAATTATAGCTGGTGTACTGGAGGTGTGGGGGTCTCTAATTATAGCTGGTATACTGGGGGTCTCTAAAACAGCTGGGGGTCTAATTATAGCTGGTGTACTGAGGGAGTCTCTAATTATAGTTGGTGTACTGAGGGGGTCTCCAATTATAGCTGGTGTACTGAGGGGGTCTCCAATTATAGCTGGTGTACTGAGGGGGTCTCTAATTATAGCTGGTGTACTGAGGGTGTCTCTAATTATAGCTGGTGTACTGAGGAAGTCTCCAATTATAGCTGGTGTACTGAGGAGGTCTCTAATTATAGCTGGTGTACTGAGGGGGTCTAATTATAGCTGGTGTACTGGAGGGGTCTCCAATTATAGCTGGTGTACTGAGGGGGTCTAATTATAGCTGGTATACTGAGGGTGGGGGGGGATCTAATTATAGCTGGTGTACTGAGGGTGGGGGGATCTAATTATAGCTGGTATACTGGGGGTATGGGGGGGATCTAATTATAGCTGGTGTACTGAGGGGTGGGGGGGATCTAATTATAGCTGGTATACTGGGGGTGGGGGGGGATCTAATTATAGCTGGTGTACTGAGGGGGTCTCTAATTATAGCTGGTGTACTGAGGGGGTCTAATTATAGCTGGTATACTGAGGGGGTCTCTAATTATAGCTGGTATACTGGTGGTGGGGGGGGGGGTCTAATTATAGCTGGTGTACTGAGGGGGTCTAATTATAGCTGGTATACTGAGGGGGTCTAATTATAGCTGGTGTACTGAGGGGGTCTAATTATAGCTGGTGTACTGAGGGGGTCTCTAATTATAGCTGGTGTACTGAGGGGGTCTAATTATAGCTGGTGTACTGAGGGGGTCTCTAATTATAGCTGGTGTACTGAGGGGGTGTCTAATTATAGCTGGTGTACTGAGGGGGTCTCTAATTATAGCTGGTGTACTGAGGGGGTCTCCAATTATAGCTGGTGTACTGAGGGGGTCTAATTATAGCTGGTATACTGAGGGGGTGTCCAATTATAGCTGGTGTACTGAGGGGGTCTCTAATTATAGCTGGTGTACTGAGGGGGTCTCTAATTATAGCTGGTGTACTGAGGGGGTCTAATTATAGCTGGTGTACTGAGGGGGTCTCTAATTATAGCTGGTATACTGAGGGGGTCTCTAATTATAGCTGGTATACTGAGGGGGTGTCCAATTATAGCTGGTGTACTGAGGGGGTCTCTAATTATAGCTGGTGTACTGAGGGGGTCTAATTATAGCTGGTGTACTGAGGGGGTCTAATTATAGCTGGTGTACTGAGGGGGTCTCTAATTATAGCTGGTGTACTGAGGGGGTCTCTAATTATAGCTGGTGTACTGAGGGGGTCTAATTATAGCTGGTGTACTGAGGGGGTCTAATTATAGCTGGTGTACTGAGGGGGTCTCTAATTATAGCTGGTATACTGGTGGTGGGGGGGGGGGGGTCTAATTATAGCTGGTATACTGAGGGGGTCTCTAATTATAGCTGTGTACTGAGGGGGTCTAATTATAGCTGGTGTACTGAGGGGGTCTAATTATAGCTGGTGTACTGAGGGGGTCTCTAATTATAGCTGGTGTACTGAGGGGGTCTAATTATAGCTGGTGTACTGAGGGGGTCTCTAATTATAGCTGGTGTACTGAGGGGGTCTAATTATAGCTGGTGTACTGAGGGGGTCTAATTATAGCTGGTATACTGAGGGGGTCTCTAATTATAGCTGGTATACTGGTGGTGGGGGGGGGGGGGTCTAATTATAGCTGGTGTACTGAGGGGGTCTAATTATAGCTGGTATACTGAGGGGGTCTAATTATAGCTGGTGTACTGAGGGGGTCTAATTATAGCTGGTGTACTGAGGGGGTCTCTAATTATAGCTGGTGTACTGAGGGGGTCTAATTATAGCTGGTGTACTGAGGGGGTCTAATTATAGCTGGTGTACTGAGGGGGTCTCTAATTATAGCTGGTGTACTGAGGGGGTCTCTAATTATAGCTGGTGTACGGAGGGGGTCTAATTATAGCTGGTGTACTGAGGGGGTCTAATTATAGCTGGTGTACTGAGGGGGTCTAATTATAGCTGGTATACTGAGGGGGTCTCTAATTATAGCTGGTATACTGGTGGTGGGGGGGGGGGGTCTAATTATAGCTGGTGTACTGAGGGGGTCTAATTATAGCTGGTATACTGAGGGGGTCTAATTATAGCTGGTGTACTGAGGGGGTTTAATTATAGCTGGTGTACTGAGGGGGTCTCTAATTATAGCTGTGTACTGAGGGGGTCTAATTATAGCTGGTGTACTGAGGGGGTCTCTAATTATAGCTGGTGTACTGAGGGGGTCTCTAATTATAGCTGGTGTACTGAGGGGGTCTCTAATTATAGCTGGTATACTGAGGGGGTCTCTAATTATAGCTGGTATACTGAGGGGGTCTCTAATTATAGCTGGTGTACTGAGGGGGTCTCTAATTATAGCTGGTATACTGAGGGGGTCTCTAATTATAGCTGGTATACTGAGGGGGTCTCTAATTATAGCTGGTATACTGAGGGGGTCTCTAATTATAGCTGGTGTACTGAGGGAGTCTCTAATTATAGCTGGTATACTGAGGGAGTCTCTAATTATAGCTGGTGTACTGAGGGGGTCTCTAATTATAGCTGGTATACTGAGGGGGTCTCTAATTATAGCTGGTATACTGAGGGGGTCTCTAATTATAGCTGGTGTACTGAGGGGGTCTCTAATTATAGCTGGTGTACTGAGGGGGTCTCTAATTATAGCTGGTGTACTGAGGGGGTCTAATTATAGCTGGTGTACTGGAGGTGTGGGGGTCTCTAATTATAGCTGGTATACTGGGGGTCTCTAAAACAGCTGGGGGTCTAATTATAGCTGGTGTACTGAGGGAGTCTCTAATTATAGTTGGTGTACTGAGGGGGTCTCCAATTATAGCTGGTGTACTGAGGGGGTCTCCAATTATAGCTGGTGTACTGAGGGGGTCTCTAATTATAGCTGGTATACTGAGGGGGTCTCTAATTATAGCTGGTGTACTGAGGGGGTCTAATTATAGCTGGTGTACTGAGGGGGTCTAATTATAGCTGGTGTACTGAGGGGGTCTAATTATAGCTGGTATACTGAGGGGGTCTCTAATTATAGCTGGTATACTGGTGGTGGGGGGGGGGGGGTCTAATTATAGCTGGTGTACTGAGGGGGTCTAATTATAGCTGGTATACTGAGGGGGTCTAATTATAGCTGGTGTACTGAGGGGGTCTAATTATAGCTGGTGTACTGAGGGGGTCTCTAATTATAGCTGGTGTACTGAGGGGGTCTAATTATAGCTGGTGTACTGAGGGGGTCTAATTATAGCTGGTGTACTGAGGGGGTCTCTAATTATAGCTGGTGTACTGAGGGGGTCTCTAATTATAGCTGGTGTACGGAGGGGGTCTAATTATAGCTGGTGTACTGAGGGGGTCTAATTATAGCTGGTGTACTGAGGGGGTCTAATTATAGCTGGTATACTGAGGGGGTCTCTAATTATAGCTGGTATACTGGTGGTGGGGGGGGGGGGTCTAATTATAGCTGGTGTACTGAGGGGGTCTAATTATAGCTGGTATACTGAGGGGGTCTAATTATAGCTGGTGTACTGAGGGGGTCTAATTATAGCTGGTGTACTGATTGGGTCTCTAATTATAGCTGTGTACTGAGGGGGTCTAATTATAGCTGGTGTACTGAGGGGGTCTCTAATTATAGCTGGTGTACTGAGGGGGTCTCTAATTATAGCTGGTGTACTGAGGGGGTCTCTAATTATAGCTGGTATACTGAGGGGGTCTCTAATTATAGCTGGTATACTGAGGGGGTCTCTAATTATAGCTGGTGTACTGAGGGGGTCTCTAATTATAGCTGGTATACTGAGGGGGTCTCTAATTATAGCTGGTATACTGAGGGGGTCTCTAATTATAGCTGGTATACTGAGGGGGTCTCTAATTATAGCTGGTGTACTGAGGGGGTCTCTAATTATAGCTGGTATACTGAGGGGGTCTCTAATTATAGCTGGTGTACTGAGGGGGTCTCTAATTATAGCTGGTATACTGAGGGGGTCTCTAATTATAGCTGGTGTACTGAGGGGGTCTCTAATTATAGCTGGTGTACTGAGGGGGTCTCTAATTATAGCTGGTGTACTGAGGGGGTCTAATTATAGCTGGTGTACTGGAGGTGTGGGGGTCTCTAATTATAGCTGGTATACTGGGGGTCTCTAAAACAGCTGGGGGTCTAATTATAGCTGGTGTACTGAGGGAGTCTCTAATTATAGTTGGTGTACTGAGGGGGTCTCCAATTATAGCTGGTGTACTGAGGGGGTCTCTAATTATAGCTGGTATACTGGTGGTGGGGGGCGGGGGGGGTCTAATTATAGCTGGTGTACTGAGGGGGTCTAATTATAGCTGGTATACTGAGGGGGTCTAATTATAGCTGGTGTACTGAGGGGGTCTAATTATAGCTGGTATACTGAGGGGGTCTCTAATTATAGCTGGTATACTGGTGGTGGGGGGGGGGGGTCTAATTATAGCTGGTGTACTGAGGGGGTCTAATTATAGCTGGTATACTGAGGGGGTCTAATTATAGCTGGTGTACTGAGGGGGTCTAATTATAGCTGGTGTACTGAGGGGGTCTCTAATTATAGCTGGTGTACTGAGGGGGTCTAATTATAGCTGGTGTACTGAGGGGGTCTAATTATAGCTGGTGTACTGAGGGGGTCTCTAATTATAGCTGGTGTACTGAGGGGGTCTCTAATTATAGCTGGTGTACGGAGGGGGTCTAATTATAGCTGGTGTACTGAGGGGGTCTAATTATAGCTGGTGTACTGAGGGGGTCTAATTATAGCTGGTATACTGAGGGGGTCTCTAATTATAGCTGGTATACTGGTGGTGGGGGGGGGGGGGTCTAATTATAGCTGGTGTACTGAGGGGGTCTAATTATAGCTGGTATACTGAGGGGGTCTAATTATAGCTGGTGTACTGAGGGGGTCTAATTATAGCTGGTGTACTGATGGGGTCTCTAATTATAGCTGTGTACTGAGGGGGTCTAATTATAGCTGGTGTACTGAGGGGGTCTCTAATTATAGCTGGTGTACTGAGGGGGTCTCTAATTATAGCTGGTGTACTGAGGGGGTCTCTAATTATAGCTGGTATACTGAGGGGGTCTCTAATTATAGCTGGTATACTGAGGGGGTCTCTAATTATAGCTGGTGTACTGAGGGGGTCTCTAATTATAGCTGGTATACTGAGGGGGTCTCTAATTATAGCTGGTATACTGAGGGGGTCTCTAATTATAGCTGGTATACTGAGGGGGTCTCTAATTATAGCTGGTGTACTGAGGGGGTCTCTAATTATAGCTGGTATACTGAGGGGGTCTCTAATTATAGCTGGTGTACTGAGGGGGTCTCTAATTATAGCTGGTATACTGAGGGGGTCTCTAATTATAGCTGGTGTACTGAGGGGGTCTCTAATTATAGCTGGTGTACTGAGGGGGTCTCTAATTATAGCTGGTGTACTGAGGGGGTCTAATTATAGCTGGTGTACTGGAGGTGTGGGGGTCTCTAATTATAGCTGGTATACTGGGGGTCTCTAAAACAGCTGGGGGTCTAATTATAGCTGGTGTACTGAGGGAGTCTCTAATTATAGTTGGTGTACTGAGGGGGTCTCCAATTATAGCTGGTGTACTGAGGGGGTCTCCAATTATAGCTGGTGTACTGAGGGGGTCTCTAATTATAGCTGGTGTACTGAGGGGGTCTCTAATTATAGCTGGTGTACTGAGGAAGTCTCCAATTATAGCTGGTGTACTGAGGAGGTCTCTAATTATAGCTGGTGTACTGAGGGGGTCTAATTATAGCTGGTGTACTGGAGGGGTCTCCAATTATAGCTGGTGTACTGAGGGGGTCTAATTATAGCTGGTATACTGAGGGTGGGGGGGGATCTAATTATAGCTGGTGTACTGAGGGTGGGGGGATCTAATTATAGCTGGTATACTGGGGGTGGGGGGGGATCTAATTATAGCTGGTGTACTGAGGGGTGGGGGGGATCTAATTATAGCTGGTATACTGGGGGTGGGGGGGGATCTAATTATAGCTGGTGTACTGAGGGGGTCTCTAATTATAGCTGGTGTACTGAGGGGGTCTAATTATAGCTGGTATACTGAGGGGGTCTCTAATTATAGCTGGTATACTGGTGGTGGGGGGGGGGGGGGTCTAATTATAGCTGGTGTACTGAGGGGGTCTAATTATAGCTGGTATACTGAGGGGGTCTAATTATAGCTGGTGTACTGAGGGGGTCTAATTATAGCTGGTGTACTGAGGGGGTCTCTAATTATAGCTTTGTACTGAGGGGGTCTAATTATAGCTGGTGTACTGAGGGGGTCTCTAATTATAGCTGGTGTACTGAGGGGGTGTCTAATTATAGCTGGTGTACTGAGGGGGTCTAATTATAGCTGGTGTACTGAGGGGGTCTCCAATTATAGCTGGTGTACTGAGGGGGTCTAATTATAGCTGGTATACTGAGGGGGTGTCCAATTATAGCTGGTGTACTGAGGGGGTCTCTAATTATAGCTGGTGTACTGAGGGGGTCTCTAATTATAGCTGGTGTACTGAGGGGGTCTAATTATAGCTGGTGTACTGAGGGGGTCTCTAATTATAGCTGGTATACTGAGGGGGTCTCTAATTATAGCTGGTATACTGAGGGGGTGTCCAATTATAGCTGGTGTACTGAGGGGGTCTCTAATTATAGCTGGTGTACTGAGGGGGTCTAATTATAGCTGGTGTACTGAGGGGGTCTAATTATAGCTGGTGTACTGAGGGGGTCTCTAATTATAGCTGGTGTACTGAGGGGGTCTCTAATTATAGCTGGTGTACTGAGGGGGTCTAATTATAGCTGGTGTACTGAGGGGGTCTAATTATAGCTGGTGTACTGAGGGGGTCTCTAATTATAGCTGGTATACTGGTGGTGGGGGGGGGGGGGTCTAATTATAGCTGGTATACTGAGGGGGTCTCTAATTATAGCTGTGTACTGAGGGGGTCTAATTATAGCTGGTATACTGAGGGGGTCTAATTATAGCTGGTGTACTGAGGGGGTCTAATTATAGCTGGTATACTGAGGGGGTCTCTAATTATAGCTGTGTACTGAGGGGGTCTCTAATTATAGCTGGTGTACTGAGGGGGTCTCTAATTATAGCTGGTGTACTGAGGGGGTCTCTAATTATAGCTGGTGTACTGAGGGGGTCTCTAATTATAGCTGGTGTACTGAGGGGGTCTCCAATTATAGCTGGTGTACTGAGGGGGTCTCCAATTATAGCTGGTGTACTGAGGGGGTCTCCAATTATAGCTGGTGTACTGAGGGGGTCTAATTATAGCTGGTATACTGAGGGGGTCTCTAATTATAGCTGGTATACTGAGGGGTGTCCAATTATAGCTGGTATACTGAGGGGGTCTCTAATTATAGCTGGTGTACTGAGGGGGTCTAATTATAGCTGGTGTACTGAGGGGGTCTAATTATAGCTGGTGTACTGAGGGGGTCTCTAATTATAGCTGGTGTACTGAGGGGGTCTAATTATAGCTGGTGTACTGAGGGGGTCTCTAATTATAGCTGGTGTACTGAGGGGGTCTAATTATAGCTGGTGTACTGAGGGGGTCTAATTATAGCTGGTGTACTGAGGGGGTCTAATTATAGCTGGTATACTGAGGGGGTCTCTAATTATAGCTGGTATACTGGTGGTGGGGGGGGGGGGTCTAATTATAGCTGGTGTACTGAGGGGGTCTAATTATAGCTGGTATACTGAGGGGGTCTAATTATAGCTGGTGTACTGAGGGGGTCTAATTATAGCTGGTGTACTGAGGGGGTCTCTAATTATAGCTGGTGTACTGAGGGGGTCTAATTATAGCTGGTGTACTGAGGGGGTCTAATTATAGCTGGTGTACTGAGGGGGTCTCTAATTATAGCTGGTGTACGGAGGGGGTCTAATTATAGCTGGTGTACTGAGGGGGTCTAATTATAGCTGGTGTACTGAGGGGGTCTAATTATAGCTGGTATACTGAGGGGGTCTCTAATTATAGCTGGTATACTGGTGGTGGGGGGGGGGGGTCTAATTATAGCTGGTGTACTGAGGGGGTCTAATTATAGCTGGTATACTGAGGGGGTCTAATTATAGCTGGTGTACTGAGGGGGTCTAATTATAGCTGGTGTACTGAGGGGGTCTCTAATTATAGCTGTGTACTGAGGGGGTCTAATTATAGCTGGTGTACTGAGGGGGTCTCTAATTATAGCTGGTGTACTGAGGGGGTCTCTAATTATAGCTGGTGTACTGAGGGGGTCTCTAATTATAGCTGGTATACTGAGGGGGTCTCTAATTATAGCTGGTATACTGAGGGGTTCTCTAATTATAGCTGGTATACTGAGGGGGTCTCTAATTATAGCTGGTGTACTGAGGGGGCCTCTAATTATAGCTGGTGTACTGAGGGGGTCTCTAATTATAGCTGGTGTACTGAGGGGGTCTAATTATAGCTGGTGTACTGGAGGTGTGGGGGTCTCTAATTATAGCTGGTATACTGGGGGTCTCTAAAACAGCTGGGGGTCTAATTATAGCTGGTGTACTGAGGGAGTCTCTAATTATAGTTGGTGTACTGAGGGGGTCTCCAATTATAGCTGGTGTACTGAGGGGGTCTCCAATTATAGCTGGTGTACTGAGGGGGTCTCTAATTATAGCTGGTGTACTGAGGGGGTCTCTAATTATAGCTGGTGTACTGAGGAAGTCTCCAATTATAGCTGGTGTACTGAGGAGGTCTCTAATTATAGCTGGTGTACTGAGGGGGTCTAATTATAGCTGGTGTACTGGAGGGGTCTCCAATTATAGCTGGTGTACTGAGGGGGTCTAATTATAGCTGGTATACTGAGGGGGTCTCTAATTATAGCTGGTATACTGAGGGGGTGTCCAATTATAGCTGGTATACTGAGGGGGTCTCTAATTATAGCTGGTATACTGAGGGGGTGTCCAATTATAGCTGGTGTACTGAGGGGGTCTCTAATTATAGCTGGTGTACTGAGGGGGTCTCTAATTATAGCTGGTGTACTGAGGGGGTCTCTAATTATAGCTGGTGTACTGAGGGGGTCTCTAATTATAGCTGGTATACTGAGGGGGTGTCCAATTATAGCTGGTATACTGAGGGGGTCTCTAATTATAGCTGGTGTACTGAGGGGGTCTAATTATAGCTGGTATACTGAGGGGGTCTAATTATAGCTGGTGTACTGAGGGGGTCTAATTATAGCTGGTATACTGAGGGGGTCTAATTATAGCTGGTGTACTGAGGGGGTCTAATTATAGCTGGTATACTGAGGGGGTCTCTAATTATAGCTGTGTACTGAGGGGGTCTCTAATTATAGCTGGTGTACTGAGGGGGTCTCTAATTATAGCTGGTGTACTGAGGGGGTCTCTAATTATAGCTGGTGTACTGAGGGGGTCTCTAATTATAGCTGGTGTACTGAGGGGGTCTCCAATTATAGCTGGTGTACTGAGGGGGTCTCCAATTATAGCTGGTGTACTGAGGGGGTCTCCAATTATAGCTGGTGTACTGAGGGGGTCTAATTATAGCTGGTATACTGAGGGGGTCTCTAATTATAGCTGGTATACTGAGGGGGTGTCCAATTATAGCTGGTATACTGAGGGGGTCTCTAATTATAGCTGGTGTACTGAGGGGGTCTAATTATAGCTGGTGTACTGAGGGGGTCTAATTATAGCTGGTGTACTGAGGGGGTCTCTAATTATAGCTGGTGTACTGAGGGGGTCTAATTATAGCTGGTGTACTGAGGGGGTCTCTAATTATAGCTGGTGTACTGAGGGGGTCTAATTATAGCTGGTGTACTGAGGGGGTCTAATTATAGCTGGTGTACTGAGGGGGTCTAATTATAGCTGGCATACTGAGGGGGTCTCTAATTATAGCTGGTATACTGGTGGTGGGGGGGGGGGGGTCTAATTATAGCTGGTGTACTGAGGGGGTCTAATTATAGCTGGTATACTGAGGGGGTCTAATTATAGCTGGTGTACTGAGGGGGTCTAATTATAGCTGGTGTACTGAGGGGGTCTCTAATTATAGCTGGTGTACTGAGGGGGTCTAATTATAGCTGGTGTACTGAGGGGGTCTAATTATAGCTGGTGTACTGAGGGGGTCTCTAATTATAGCTGGTGTACTGAGGGGGTCTCTAATTATAGCTGGTGTACGGAGGGGGTCTAATTATAGCTGGTGTACTGAGGGGGTCTAATTATAGCTTGTGTACTGAGGGGGTCTAATTATAGCTGGTATACTGAGGGGGTCTCTAATTATAGCTGGTATACTGGTGGTGGGGGGGGGGGGGGTCTAATTATAGCTGGTGTACTGAGGGGGTCTAATTATAGCTGGTATACTGAGGGGGTCTAATTATAGCTGGTGTACTGAGGGGGTCTAATTATAGCTGGTGTACTGAGGGGGTCTCTAATTATAGCTGTGTACTGAGGGGGTCTCTAATTATAGCTGGTGTACTGAGGGGGTCTCTAATTATAGCTGGTGTACTGAGGGGGTCTCTAATTATAGCTGGTGTACTGAGGGGGTCTCTAATTATAGCTGGTATACCGAGGGGGTCTCTAATTATAGCTGGTACACTGAGGGGTTCTCTAATTATAGCTGGTATACTGAGGGGGTCTCTAATTATAGCTGGTGTACTGAGGGGGTCTCTAATTATAGCTGGTGTACTGAGGGGGTCTCTAATTATAGCTGGTGTACTGAGGGGGTCTAATTATAGCTGGTGTACTGGAGGTGTGGGGGTCTCTAATTATAGCTGGTATACTGGGGGTCTCTAAAACAGCTGGGGGTCTAATTATAGCTGGTGTACTGAGGGAGTCTCTAATTATAGTTGGTGTACTGAGGGGGTCTCCAATTATAGCTGGTGTACTGAGGGGGTCTCCAATTATAGCTGGTGTACTGAGGGGGTCTCTAATTATAGCTGGTGTACTGAGGGGGTCTCTAATTATAGCTGGTGTACTGAGGAAGTCTCCAATTATAGCTGGTGTACTGAGGAGGTCTCTAATTATAGCTGGTGTACTGAGGGGGTCTAATTATAGCTGGTGTACTGGAGGGGTCTCCAATTATAGCTGGTGTACTGAGGGGGTCTAATTATAGCTGGTATACTGAGGGGGTCTCTAATTATAGCTGGTATACTGTGAGGGGGTGTCCAATTATAGCTGGTATACTGAGGGGGTCTCTAATTATAGCTGGTATACTGAGGGGGTGTCCAATTATAGCTGGTGTACTGAGGGGGTCTCTAATTATAGCTGGTGTACTGAGGGGGTCTCTAATTATAGCTGGTGTACTGAGGGGGTCTCTAATTATAGCTGGTGTACTGAGGGGGTCTCTAATTATAGCTGGTATACTGAGGGGGTGTCCAATTATAGCTGGTATACTGAGGGGGTCTCTAATTATAGCTGGTGTACTGAGGGGGTCTCCAATTATAGCTGGTGTACTGAGGGGGTCTCCAATTATAGCTGGTGTACTGAGGGGGTCTAATTATAGCTGGTATACTGAGGGGGTCTCTAATTATAGCTGGTATACTGAGGGGGTGTCCAATTATAGCTGGTATACTGAGGGGGTCTCTAATTATAGCTGGTGTACTGAGGGGGTCTCTAATTATAGCTGGTGTACTGAGGAAGTCTCCAATTATAGCTGGTGTACTGAGGAGGTCTCTAATTATAGCTGGTGTACTGAGGGGGTCTAATTATAGCTGGTGTACTGGAGGGGTCTCCAATTATAGCTGGTGTACTGAGGGGGTCTAATTATAGCTGGTATACTGAGGGGGTCTCTAATTATAGCTGGTATACTGAGGAGGTCTCTAATTATAGCTGGTGTACTGAGGGGGTCTCCAATTATAGCTGGTGTACTGAGGGGGTCTAATTATAGCTGGTATACTGAGGGGGTCTCTAATTATAGCTGGTATACTGAGGGGGTGTCCAATTATAGCTGGTATACTGAGGGGGTCTCTAATTATAGCTGGTATACTGAGGGGGTGTCCAATTATAGCTGGTGTACTGAGGGGGTCTCTAATTATAGCTGGTGTACTGAGGGGGTCTCTAATTATAGCTGGTGTACTGAGGGGGTCTCTAATTATAGCTGGTGTACTGAGGGGGTCTCTAATTATAGCTGGTATACTGAGGGGGTGTCCAATTATAGCTGGTATACTGAGGGGGTCTCTAATTATAGCTGGTGTACTGAGGGGGTCTCCAATTATAGCTGGTGTACTGAGGGGGTCTCCAATTATAGCTGGTGTACTGAGGGGGTCTAATTATAGCTGGTATACTGAGGGGGTCTCTAATTATAGCTGGTATACTGAGGGGGTGTCCAATTATAGCTGGTATACTGAGGGGGTCTCTAATTATAGCTGGTATACTGAGGGGGTGTCCAATTATAGCTGGTGTACTGAGGGGGTCTCTAATTATAGCTGGTGTACTGAGGGGGTCTCTAATTATAGCTGGTATACTGAGGGGGTTCTCACCCCCATCGTGGCAGAACACGATGGTGGTGGGGGGGGGGGTACTCACAGTGAAGAAACATCCAGACTCGGACACACACACACACACACACACACACACACACACACACACACACACACACACACACACACACACACACACACACACACACACACACACACACACACACACACACACACACACACACACACACACACACACACACACACACACACACACACACACAGAGGTTTCTTGTTAACAAACTACAGTATAGTTTTGGCAAGTCAGTTAGGACATCTACTTTGTGCATGACACGTTTTTTGCAACAATTGTTTACAGATAGATTATTTCACTTATAATTCACTGTATCACAATTCCAGTGGGTCAGAAGTTTACATACACTAAGTTGACTGTGCCTTTAAACAGCTTGGACAATTCCAGAAAATTATATCATGGCTTTAGAAGCTTCTGGTACGCTAATTGACATAATTTGAGTCAATTGGAGGTGTACCTGTGGATGTAGATACTTTTGTACCTGTTTGCTCCAGCATCTTCACAAGGTCCTTTGTTGTTGTCCTGGGATTGATTTGCACTTTTCGCACAAAGTACTTTGATCTCTAAGAGACAGAACGCGTCTCCTTCCTGAGCGGTATGACGGCTGCCTGGTCCCATGGTGTTTATACTTGCGTACTATTGTTTGTACAGATGAACGTGGTACCTTCAGGCGTTTGGAAATTGCTCCCAAGGATGAACCAGACTTCTGGAGGTCTACAAATTTTCTTCTGTTGTCTTGGCTGATTTTTTTTTTTTTCCCATGATGTCAAGCAAAGAGGCACTGAGTTTGAAGGTAGGCCCTTGAAATACATCCACAGGTACACCTCCAATTGACTGAAATTATGTCAATTAGCCTATAGGATGCTTCTAAAGCCATGACATCATTTTCTAGAATTTTCCAAACTGTTTAAAGGCACAGTCATCTTAGTGTATGTACACTTCTGACCCACTGGAATTGTGATACAGTGAATTATAAGTGAAATAATCTGCCTGTAAACAATTGTTGGAAAAATTACTTGTGTCATGCACAAAATAGATGTCCTAACCGACTTGCCAAAACTATAGTTTGTTAACAAGAAATGTGTGGAGTGGTTGAAAAACGAGTTTTAATGACTCCAACCTAAGTGTATGTAAACTTCCTACTTCAACTGTAACTTCAGTGTGGTCATTGTATGGTAGGTGACCGTTTGACCGTTTTCTGTGCAGTGATCAGAGGTCATACCTGTCTAGCTTGACTTTATCTAGACCTGACAGTCAATCATAAAAAATAAAAAAAGTACTTAAGTTTGAATGCTTTCATTTAATATTTGCTTTGGTGAGGCAAGTTTCAAGCGGAGATGGGGGACAGATATCCGTGCAGCCTCTAGCCCGGTGAGCCTCCGCAATTCAGAGTTGTCTTTCTCCATGCCTGTGATTTTCCCAGACAGACAGGGGTAGACCTAGTCTTTCTCCATGCCTGTGATTTTCCCAGACAGACAGAGTCATCAGTCATTCTGGGTTGCTCCTGGAAAGGGCAGAATCACCCAATAAAAGGGCCCAACTAAACACACTTGTAACACACAACACATACAGTACATCAAACATTTCGCTGACCTTCTCCTCTCCAAAGTTTTTGATATACAGGTTTGTGAAAATTAGGGTGACTAAATCAATGGAGGCCAGAGAGAAAAAGTGGTCAAAATAAGGACAATTGCAGTGTGTTGTGTCAGCTAAACTGAATTCTGATCAAGAATAAAGGCAACCTGACAGGCTCACTTTCCTGTTGAACCCGTCATCTTTATTCTCGAATCCGTAGGTCATAAAACAATATAGATATTGATTTTGAGACATGACATGTAGTATTTTCATATATTGGATACACTTCATATTAATGTGAAATGTCTGTTATGCTAAGAAGATTTCTCTCAAATACAAGCATATCTCTGTGAAATGTCATAAGAGCACTGAGCGCATACCTTTTACATTTAATTCAGTTGGTGTCATGCTAATTTAGCTTTTTGCGACCCGCAGAAACGGCTTAGAAGACAACGACCACAACATGTAAAATCTTCAAAAGTAGCTGCGAGAAGGCTGCACCGCTGTCAACAGAGCTCGGTGCTTATCGGATGTATTAGGTTATACAATCCGACTTCAGTTATAATGTTCATGATATGTCAGAGAAAGACCCCCACTGAACAATTCAGAACATGAAGAATCCTATTCGTCTTGGTAAAATGTATTTTATAACATAAGGAAGTGACATTTCATCACCAAAGCGCAGAGTGGGTGGACATCCTAATAGATGTTACCAACGATGTTCTTACTTGTGGATACCACATGATGTGCTTTTCCCTTTGACCACCTCGAAGATCAACGTGTCCAGAGTCCTCTCAGCATCTGCTCTCTGGTGAACGTTGACATAAGCGTATCCCAGGGATCGATGGGTGGCTTTGTTCCTGCAAACCCTAATATGAAAGGTTCAAGGAAAAACAAAACAAAAATGTATAAATATAAGCCATTGCAAATAGTGCCTTTGGATAGAACTTTCTTTAAGTTTAAGAAGATCCCGAAGCCCAATCACAGTAACATAATGGATGATCCATTCACAAGGGAACATATAGAAGAGTTATTACGAAACATAAGAACACATATTTATCAAGTCTTACCCTAAAAGAAGCACCATAACGCGATGTGTGAGTCAGTCTAACCATTACTGTACTTGTAACTAAATACATCCTTTGGAAAAAATAAACACACCCCGATGAGAATGGAAACTGATTAAATGAGTATGCTATCGAGACATCAGCATAAACAATTTTTAAAAACCATATTGAAACGGCCTCTTGTTTAAAAAAAGGGCACAACTATTGAGGAAGTTGACTAAACCCTTCCAACGTTTCTGCAACTACCTCCCCCTAACAAGCCATGTTTGAAATATATTCTACCCTCTTGTGGCTTTGAGTCAGTGACTCTTATCACGGAGTGACATTTTTCTTACCCGACACCCTAGGCCTAGACCCACTGCAATTTGCACACCACCCCAATAGATCCACGGAGATCTCTGTTGCACTGCCCTCTCTCATTTCTCTGTATTGGCCCAGTGGGGCAGAACTTATGATACAGGATAGCCTCGTTCGTATCCTGATGCAGGTCTCCCACGTGCGGGGAGGCCCCAAGGTTTGTAGGAGCTTCGGAATTCATGGCTGATACACACAATCACATCTGTCAAGCTCCTCTAACTACAGGAATAAAGCAGCAATATATGTTTATCTCTGCGCTGCACTCACTCAGCTCCCACTTCTCTTCACTTCTCTATGGCATACAGAACTGAGTGCCTTTAATCATCAGGGAGAGAAGAGAAAGAGGCCCTACAAGTTGAAATGAAAAACAATGTTGTTGAGTGTGTGGCTTATTAATGAAGTGCATCTTTATCCAGTCAGGGAAGACAAACAAATGGCCGTCCCCTCAAAGCTCTTAATCGGCCCATTAGTCTTGGAGCGGACGCAGCCTCTCTCACTCTCTCTCTCTCCCTCTTTCTCTCCCTCTCGCTCATTCACTTTCACTCGGATATGCACATGAGAATAAATAAATGTATTCAGTAAATCGGCGCTAGGTATGATCAGCCGACTCTGTCCTCTGAGGTAAATAAAACACACAAGTGTTATATTCATGAGTATCACACTCCGGAGACGGCATACTTATCTCTGTGGCGTCTGACCCAGGTTGATTTCCCTCAACATTTCCCGTCTTTCAGTCCCTTGCTCTGTGTTCTGTGCCCTCTGTTAATTCAGCAGCTTAAAATCTAATTTCAGACATAATTAGCTTTTAGCCTGTGGAGAATTTGGCTCATATGGGGTTTCTTCTTTCTTACATTTTTGTATTTCACTTTGCTGATATAGATCGTTGTTTGGGCAGAAATGAATTCTCTGATCGTTTACTGGTGAAAACATATTACAGACACTGAATGCTGTAATTAAGGGAAGCAAAAAAAAAAAAATACGAGTTGTTGGCACCCTAGGGTTATCAATGCTGCCGAAGCCTTTTATTAATTCTTAGAAAATAGCTTTAATAGCATTTCAAGGGAGATGTTTCAAAGGAAATCCTCGAAAAAAGGTCCACATCGGCTGCCGTTTTAAGCTTTGTGCTGCAGAGCTGTTGGCAACAGACACAAAGATTGGCTTACGTCATTCACTCATGTCAGTGGAAGATGAGCAAGGTTTGAGTTGTGCATATGTATCTAAATGTTTTGAAATGTTATTTTCTCCAAAGGTCTAGTTTGTGACCATGCTCGGTGTAGACTCAGCATTTGTTGAGTTTCAATCTCAACCCCAATATGCTTCACCCTTTATTTGTACATGTCCTTTTTGTGTTCTAGATTGTAAGCGTTTTGATGATTCAGCAACATTGTTCTCTTCCTCTTCCTCCCTTCTAAACCCAGTGATCTCAGCTCACACATCAGAATATAGAATACAGAGATGAAGGTGAGGAGTCACATAACAGAACTATGGATGAGCATGTGCTAAGAACTCGGGTGCCTGAAGAGAAAACATCAAGCTGTCCGCCATCATAGATGAGAAAGCCGTGTGGCACCAATATTTTTGGGGCGGCAGGTAGCTTAGTGGTGGGCCAGTAACCAAAAGGTTGCTGGATCGAATCCCCGAGCTGACATGGTAAAAAATCTGTCGTTCTGCCCCTGAACAAGGCAGTTAACCCACTGTTCCCCGGTAGGTGGTCATTGTAAATAAGAATTTGTTCTTAACTGAGTTGCCTATTTTTTTTATTTTTTTTATTTCACCTTTATTTAACCAGGTAGGCAAGTTGAGAACAAGTTCTCATTTACAATTGCGACCTGGCCAAGATAAAGCAAAGCAGTTCGACACATACAACAACACAGAGTTAAACATGGAGTAAAACAAACATACAGTCAATAATACAGTAGAAAAAATAAGTCTATATACAATGTGAGCAAATGAGGTGAGATAAGGGAGGTGAAGGCAAAAAAAGGCCATGGTGGCGAAGTAAATACAATATAGCAAGTAAAACACTGGAATGGTAGATTTGCAGTGGAAGAATGTGCAAAGTAAATATAGAAATAATGGGGTGCAAAGGAGCAAAATAATATAGTAGGGGGAGAGGTAGTTGTTTGGGCTAAATTATAGATGGGCTATGTACAGGTGCAGTAATCTGTGAGCTGCTCTGACAGCTGGTGCTTAAAGCTAGTGAGGGAGATAAGTGTTTCCAGTTTCAGAGATTTTTGTAGTTTATTCCAGTCATTGACAGCAGAGAACTGGAAGGAGAGGCGGCCAACGGAAGAATTGGTTTTGGGGGTGACCAGAGAGATATACCTGCTGGAGCGCGTGCTACAGGTGGGTGCTGCTATGGTGACCAGCGAGCTGAGATAAGGGGGGGACTTTACCTAGCAGGGTCTTGTAGATGACCTGGAGCCAGTGGGTTTGGCGACGAGTATGAAGCGAGGGCCAGCCAACGAGAGCGTACAGGTCGCAGTGGTGGGTAGTATATGGGGCTTTGGTGACAAAACGGGTGGCACTGTGATAGACTGCATCCAATTTATTGAGTATGGTATTGGAGGCTATTTTGTAAATAACATCTCCGAAGTCGAGGATTGGTAGGATGGTCAGTTTTACAAGGGTATGTTTGGCAGCATGAGTGAAGGATGCTTTGTTGCGAAATAGGAAGCCAATTCTAGATTTAACTCTGGATTGGAGATGTTTGATGTGAGTCTGGAAGGAGAGTTTACAGTCTAACCAGACACCTAGGTATTTGTAGTTGTCCACATATTCAGAACCGTCCAGAGTAGTAATGTTGGACGGGCGGGCAGGTGCAGGCAGCGATCGGTTGAAGAGCATGCATTTAGTTTTACTTGTATTTAAGAGCAATTGGAGGCCACGGAAGGAGAGTTGTATGGCATTGAAGCTCGTCTGGAGGGTTGTTAACACAGTGTCCAAAGAAGGGCCAGAAGTATACAGAATGGTGTCGTCTGCGTAGAGGTGGATCAGAGACTCACCAGCAGCAAGAGCGACATCATTGATGTATACAGAGAAGAGAGTCGGTCCAAGAATTGAACCCTGTGGCACCCCCATAGAGACTGCCAGAGGCCCGGACAACAGGCCCTCCGATTTGACACACTGAACTCTATCAGAGAAGTAGTTGGTGAACCAGGCGAGGCAATCATTTGAGAAACCAAGGCTATCGAGTCTGCCGATGAGGATGTGGTGATTGACAGAGTCGAAAGCCTTGGCCAGGTCAATGAATACGGCTGCAGAGTATTGTTTCTTATCGATGGCGGCTAGGATATCGTTTAGGACCTTGAGTGTGGCTGAGGTGCACCCATGACCAGCTCTGAAACAAGATTGCATAGCGGAGAAGGTATGGTGGGATTCGAATCTGTTTGTTGACTTGGCTTTCGAAGACCTTAGAAAGGCAGGGTAGGATAGATATAGGTCTGTAGCAGTTTGGGTCAAGAGTGTCCCCCCCTTTGAAGAGGGGGATGACTGCAGCTGCTTTCCAATCTTTGGGAATCTCAGACGACACGAAAGAGAGGTTGAACAGGCTAGTAATAGGGGTAGCAACAATTTCGGCAGATCATTTTAGAAAGAAAGAGAGGGTCCAGATTGTCTAGCCCGGCTGATTTGTAGGGGTCCAGATTTTGCAGCTCTTTCAGAACATCAGCTGACTGGATTTGGGAGAAGGAGAAATGGGGAAGGCTTGGGCAAGTTGCTGTGGGGGGTACAGTGCTGTTGAGGTAGGGGTAGCCAGGTGGAAGGCATGGCCAGCCGTAGAAAAATGCTTATTGAAATTCTCAATTATAGTGGATTTATCGGTGGTGACAGTGTTTCCTGTCCTCAGTGCAGTGGGCAGCTGGGAGGAGGTGTTCTTATTCTCCATGGACTTTACAGTGTCCCAGAACTTTTTTGAGTTTGTGTTGCAGGAAGCAAATTTCTGCTTGAAAAAGATAGCCTTTTCTAACTGCCTGTGTATATTGGTTTCTAGCTTCCCTGAAAAGTTGCATATCACGGGGGCTGTTCGATGCTAATGCAGAACGCCATAGGATGTTTTTGTGTTGGTTAAGGGCAGTCAGGTCTGGAGAGAACCAAGGGCTATATCTGTTCCTGGTTCTAAATTATTTAGATGGTGAGGAAGGCTTTTTTTTTTTTTATAACCAGGCATCCTCTACTGACGGGATGAGATCAATATCCTTCCAGGATACCCCGGCCAGGTCGATTAGAAAGGCCTGCTCGCTGAAGTGTTTCAGGGAGCGTTTGACAGTGATGAGTGGAGGTCGTTTGACCGCTGACCCATTACGGATGCAGGCAATGAGGCAGTGATAGCTGAGATCTTGGTTGAAAACAGCAGAGGTGTATTTAGAGGGCAAGTTGGTTAGGATGATATCTATGAGGGTGCCCGTGTTTACGGCTTTGGGGTGGTACCTGGTAGATTCATTGATAATTTGTGTGAGATTAAGGGCATCAAGCTTAGATTGTAGGATGGCTGGGGTGTTAAGCATGTTCCAGTTTAGGTCGCCTAGCAGCACGAGCTCTGAGATAGATGGGGGCAATCAGTTCACATATGGTGTCCAGAGCACAGCTGTGGGCAGAGGGTGGTCTATAGCAGGCGGCAACGGTGAGAAACTTGTTTTTAGAGAGGTGGATTTTTAAAAGTAGAAGTTTAAATTGCTTGGGTACAGACCTGGATAGTAGGACAGAACTCTGCAGGCTATCTTTGCAGTAGATTGCAACACCGTCCCCTTTGGTCGTTCTATCTTGTCTGAAAATGTTGTAGTTAGGAATGGAGATTTCAGAATGTTTGGTGGTCTTCCTAAGCCAGGATTCACACACGGCTAGAACATCCGGGTTGGCAGTGTGTGCTAAAGCAGTGAATAAAACAAACTTAGGGAGGAGGCTTCTAATGTTAACATGCATGAAACCAAGGCTATTACGGTTACAGAAATCATCAAAAGAGAACGCCTGGGCAATAGGAGTGTAGCTAGGTACTGCAGGGCCTGGATTCACCTCTACATCACCAGAGGAACAGAGGAGGAGTGGGATGAGGGTACGGCTAAAAGCTATGAGAATTGCTAATCTAGAACGTCCGGAACAGAGAGTAAAAGGAGGTTTCTGGGGGCGATAAAATGGCTTCAAGGTATAATGTACAGACAAAGGTATGGTAGGATGTGAATACAGTGGAGGTAAACCTAGGTATTGAGTGATGATGAGAGAGATATTGTCTCTAGAAACATCATTGACACCAGGTGATGTCATTGCATGTGTGGGTGGTGGAACTGAAAGGTTGGATAAGGTATAATGAGCAGGGCTAGAGGCTCTACAGTGAAATAAGCCAATAAACACTAACCAGAACAGCAATGGCCAAGGCATATTGACATTAAGGAGAGGCATGCTTAGTCGATTGATCATAAGGGTCCAGTGAATAGTGAGGTTGTTTGGGGTAACGGCGATTCAGACAGCTAGCTGAGCAATCGGTAGGAAGCTAGCATAGGATGGAAGTCTGATTTTAGCCACCTCGTGCGTTTCCGACGGTAGATTAGTGGGGTTCCGTGTGGTAGAGGGGATCAATCCAATTGGCAAAATAGATATAGTTATAGTGACCCAAGAAAAATTGTCCGATAGATACACCTATTCAGATAACAGCCGATAAGACAGCTAACGATTAGCGGGCCGCAGATGGGCGTTCAGGTAACGTTGCGACAGAGGGGCTAGTTGGATAACTCCCTCGGGCAGATAACGTCGGTAGTCCAGTCGTGAAGTTCCAGTAGGGCTCCGCATCGGCAGTAAAACGGGTCCGGATAGGTGATTGTGGCCCAGGAGTGGCTGATGGAACTCTTCAGCTGGCTAGCTCTGAAATAATTGATGTTTGCTCAGCGATCGACGTAAGCCAATAGTCACACGGATAGCAGCTAGCTAGCTGTAAGATCCAGGTGTAAATGTCCATAGCTTGCGGTTGAAATCCGGGGATATGGAGAGAAAAAGAGGTCCGGTATGTTCTGGTCTGAGTCGCGTTGTACAAAACTGGCGATAGCTTTTCGAGCTAAAGGATAGCTGATGACCACAAACCGTGGTTAGCTGAATACTAACATTAGCCAGTAAACTGGCTAGCTTCTGGCTAGCTTCTGGTTAGCTTCTGGCTAGCATCTGGCTAGCTTCTATTGTGGATTTCAGATTTGAGGTAAATAATACTTTTTTTAAATAATTGGTGAGGCGGGTTGCAGGAGAGTGTTTTGAAGTTGAGTTTTTGGAAAAGAAAATATATAAAAGATATGTGAAGAAATATGTAAATATATATATACACACGGGACACAACAAGACGAGGACAAAGGACGTCTGACTGCTATGCCATCTTGGGACATACGAGTTAGTTAAGTTAAATAAATAAATAAAATAAAGGTAAAAAATGTTTTGACTGGCATAACATTGGTTTCAGCTTTAATCTCCATGATTTTTTAAAACTCAATCTATTATTCTGACTAGACTGTTCCATTAGTCCATTCAACCCTCACCTGTCTTCATTTGTCAGTTACTATTGATAGTTGTGATTGTGTTCAGTATTGAATAGTCTGGCTAATATGTTCATAGGAAAATGCGCTAGTGCTGTAGTCATAGATGCCTCCATGTTTCGCGAGGCTTCTGCCTAGTCTTCTAGCTGAAATACTGTAAATAGTGCTAATTGCCTTAATTGCATTATAGTTGTTATAGTTCCGTAATGAAATGCTAACATGTCTTCAATCAGAAATGAAAACCCTGACACAACAATATGCAATATGGCCTACATCCTGTACCGACCCTTACACATCCCATTGAGGAAAGCCCCCCCCCCCCCTCCTTTTGAGCTGGAGTCGTAATTTAAAAAAGCGAAGTAGGAAACGTAACACTTTCGTCCCGTTAATTATCTGCCGCCGCACACCCGCGACACCTCCAACAGCATGGAAGGGATTTCATTTGAATAGATTTTAATTTAATCAGGGTGCTAGAGAGAGAGAGAGAACGCACAGGAAATATTAATACCACCCCTGGTCAACATTACATGAAAAAGGAATTAAAACAAGCAAACATATTTATTCTACATGACAGCGGGGGACAGGTATTAATTTGATTAACTTGTGTAAGAATACAATAAAACAATTCCTTAGGTACCTTCTCTCCCTCAGTCTGTCGCTCTTGCTCTCTCTGTTGCTATCCATTTTCCAAGTTCAGACCATGCAACACAAGGGGGTCGTTCCACGAAATGAGTGCCTTTTGCTTTCCTTTGATATTTTAAGTAGTATTTGTGCACCAATATTACATTTTTTTTTTAAAGCCTATTATAATTATTAAAGTGCCCTTTTAATATAGACCACATGGAGAATTCAATAAAGATTTTTTTTATATGAATAAAGACTTGCTAATAAATATTCCTCCGTGTACCTTCTGACTTCTAGGAAGATCTTAATCCCAAAACATCTCCCAAGTTTTCACCATCATTGTGAAGCACTAGTTATGTTGTTGCTTTGAGAAAGTCATTTCTGAAGATGATTATTTATTTCATGTGATTAGTGTCCCTCATTTTAAAAGTCAACCATGTTACGTGAACTGAACTCTTGTTTTAATGTAGTGAAACGTTGAACGTCTAATAGTCAAATCATAGTGTAAAAACAGTTGAGCTGGTTCTACTCTTTATGGCCATTTTCTAGTGTTTTGTGATGGAAAAGTGAGCGGTTATGTTCGATGGACCCAGTCATCCCTGTTACATTTAGGCACTTACAATAGTATTTATTTAATCTCTTGGGATGGTAAAAATGCTGTTTTTTTTTATAAAGGTGAACTCTTTATGACAGAATGTTAGCTTTTGTTAAAAATAATAATAATAATTGACCAAGTCACACTACTCAAAAGGCATCCAATTGGTGGAACGACCCTAGGCCCTGAAAACCTCATTTCTAGTGCTCTTCTTGAACAGCAAGCATGTTTGACTTGATAAGGCAGTTGTTCACACTATAAACATTGTACACATACCCAAACATGCTTTCTACCACCATAAGGGAAATGTTGGTTTTCTTATCTAAAAAATTCAGTAACAAGTTTCAATTGAACAGAGCCCTCCATCGTTAACATTGCTACAAGTGACAATAGCATGTCTGTCTCCCCTGTCTGTCTGACAGAGCCACAGTGAATGGCAGCAGTCTGTAGAGCTGCACTGTGACACTGTCAGAACACATAAACTGTCTGGAGGCCTGGACAGGAAGCACTCAAAGGAGTAATGGAGACACCCCCCCACCCCGCTGACAGATTGCACCCCGGGAGGACACTCTCTGTTCTGCGATCACAGACGTTCCCTCCTTCCTTCCCTCAGTCGTTCGTTATCACACCCAACACTATCGCTGCATCCGCGTCGGCGCTACCTTTTGGAGGGAGTGTTGTTTTTGTCGCTAATTCAAAGAAACCATCCTGTAACCACTTTATCAATGTTCATTTTCCAAAGGGCTTAATCTTATTTAAGAACTGCACTGTTTGCGGGGGCCTTGTAAATTCATTACCGTGGCGTTGGTAAAGGCTACAGCCTCTTCTTCCCAGTCCTGCTACCGTTTTTATAAATGGCCATTCACATAATTAAAACCAAGATGCTCCGACATAACTCTTAAATAAGCGGTAATGCGATATAGGTGAGAGCACGACAAGACTCCTCCTTTATGGAAAAGAAGCCCTTCATAATGAGGTGATTAATGGAGTTGGGAAAGAGGACGTCATTACATGGCCTGTGCCTCCCAGCTGGATTGCAGTGGTTCTCCCGGAAGGCCAACCGTCAGTGCAGGCTGATCTGAGCAACGCTCCCTTTTCATAGTCGCTCTTTGAGGAGAAGTATTGAATTATCCATGTCCTACGATGTTCAGATGGGGTGTATATATGGATTCAATCCCCCACAAAAAAATGTATTATGAATCAATGGATAGGCTAGCCACCTGTTATGATCTACCGATGTAAGCAATCAGTGTTCCTTTTAATTATGGATCCCCATTGTTGAACCCATTGTGTTGCAAAACGTATGATGGTTGTCATCATAGTTTTCAACACAGTACGTACTCAATTTAAAGGCTTGTTGGAGTATTTGTGTCTGGAGTGGCTGCAACAATTTCCCGTCCCCTGATCAAGCTGGACACACTTTTGTCAAATTTCCCAGGCAAAGACAGCTGGGTCAGGCTGGCACGTCTGCACAGCCAGAGTCCACTGTGGAATGGCAGTTTGGTGTGACTCCGAGCACAGAGAGTTGGGAGGGGCAAAATTTGTCAGACGGCCAACAGGCTCCAGTTGAGATGGGCAGCCTCTCGAGCCATCAGCGCACTGCGTTATCCATATGGCTAGTGCATGTAAGCGCCACACACAAACACACAAGCGTACATGCACAGGTCACACACACACACACACACTACTCCGATGGAGCTGCCTGGAGCCTTGGATGGTGTGTGTCTGCCTGCCAGCCAGAGCTGGAAGTCAAACGGCCCAAGGACACGTGTGCTGGCTGCGCTGGCTGTGTCGTCCCCAGCAGGCGTATGTTCCCAGCCACGGCTGTCTGAAAGTTAAAGGGTCGCTGGCGCTGCAGCTTTTTAATCCCCTAAATGGGAAGTCTCAATGCTATTATCTTCCATCTGCTGGCCCCTATACTCAGTGAAGCTCTCCTTCCCTCCCTCCTTCCTCTTCTAGTGTGGTTTATGAATCTTCACGAGAGGGCAGTCATGCTCCACCAACAGTCAGATGCATTTCTCTTACACAGACATACCCACTATCTCTCGCCCAGGGAGGCAAAGAGATTGAGCACAGTATACTGCACACTTTCTCACTGGTTGAATATAAAATCCCATGTTTGCACAGATTTTCTTCCTCTGGTTTAATCTAGTGACGGGGAAAGAAATCCCTAGTTACATGTTGCAATATTGTTTTGGACGATGTTATATCGATACTTTGATTCAAAGTATCTTGCGCTTCACACATTACTATTAAAATCGTACTCACTTATACAAATGAGTAATTGTTTACAAGTTGCTTGCTATCTCATAAAGCCATCACCGATCTTCTGTGGTTTGGTAACTTCCTGTTCTTCGATGTACTCTGGGTGGACTGAAGGCGTCGCAAAGTTAGAAAAATGTAAAAGTATGCGGCGTCCGTCTCGCAAAGGAACTGTGAGGGGGCGTTGCGTTTCCACTCAGTTGCAGACTTCCCCATTGAAATGCATGACATCTGGCGCAATGTAACAGAGTGGGTAATGTGAACGATGCTTTAGCCGTCTGTAACGCTCGTTTCTGTTTTTACTTTTGGTTTATTGCTCAATTTGACGGAGTTGTCTCTCCTCTCTTGGCCGCTTTCCAATCCCACAAACACCAAGCCCTGCCCTTTGTTACTCAAGCAGCCAGTTCCTCGTACTCGAGATTCACTCTGCATGCAGTCAACAGCTGTTTCCAAACAAGAATTACACAGCTTTCCACTTTGCTTCTTAATATGAATATAAATCCACGTTTTCTATATTCTATATGTAACAGTTTAACTTTAGTCCGTCCCCTCGCCCCGACCGCGAACCAGGGACCCTCTGCACACATCAACAACAGTCACCCACGAAGCATCGTTACACAAAGGCCGAGGCCTCTGCAGAGCAAGGGGAACCACTACTTCAAGGTCTCAAAGCGAGTGACGTCACTATTTGAAAGGCTATTAGCGCGCACCACCGCTAATTAGCTAGCCATTTCACATCGGTTACATATATTATACTATTAGTTTGTGTAACTTGCTCTCTGCCAACGCTAGTCAGTTGGTTTTAGCAAGCTGCAAATGTGCCACAAAAATGTGTGGTAGCCCCTAATGCTAATTGGTAGCGTGTAAATCTTGCTAGCAAACGTTCGCTCTAATACAGGCCGGTACCAGTGGTGGAGTATATCAGCATCGTGCAACAAATTGTTCTTATATATCAATAAATATTTGTCTAAATGTACCTACAGAGCTGCAAAATTTCAGGCATTGGTCGTGAGACACATGCATTTGAGTCTCTTCTCACGCCACAGCTCTTAGTGCATTCGGAAAGTAGTCAGACGCCTTGACTTTTTCCTAATTTTGTTAGGTCACAGCCTTATTCTAAAATGATTTTTTTTTTCTCCCCTCATCAATCTACACACAATAACCCATAAGTACAAAGCAAAAACAGGTTTTTAGAAAATGTTTAAAATGTATAAAATAAAATAAAACTGATATCATATTTACATAAGTATTCAGACCCTTTACTCAGTGCTTTGTTGAAGCACCTTTGGCAGCGATTACGCCCTCGAGTCTTCTTGGGTATGACGCTACAAGCTTGGCACACCTGTATTTGGGGAGTTTCTCTCATTCTTCTCTGCAGATCCTCTCAAGCTGTGTCAGGTTGGATGGGGAGCGTCGCTGCACAGCTATTTTCAGGTCTGCAGAGATGTTCGATCGGGTTCAAGTCATGGCTCTGGCTGGGCCACTCAAGGACATTCAGACTTGTCCCGAAGCCACTCCTGCATTGTGTTGGCTGTGTGCTTAGGATCGTTGTCATGTTGGAAGGTGAACCTGCGGCCCAGTCTGAGGTCCTGAGCGCTCTGGAGCAGGTTTTCATCAAGGATCTCTCTGTACTTTGATCAGTTCATCATTCTCTCAATCCTGACTAGTTTCCCAGTCCCTGAAGCTGAAAAACATCCCCACAGCATGATGCTGCCACCACCATGCTTCACCGTAGGGATGGTGCCAGGTTTCCTCCAGACTTGACGCTTGGCATTCACGCCAAACAGTTAATTATTGGTTTTATCAGACCAGAGAATATTGTTTCTCATGGTCTGAGAGTCCTTTAGGTGCCTTATGGCAAACTCCAAACGGGCTGTCATGTGCCTTTTACTGAGGAGTGGCTTCCGTCTGGACACTCTACCATAAAGATTGGTGGAGTGCTGCAGAGATGGTTGTCCTTCTGGAAGGTTCTCCCATCTCCACAGAGGAGCTCTGGAGCTCTGTCAGAGTGACCATTGGGTTCTTGGTCACCTCCCTGTCCAAGGCCCTTCTCCCCCGATTTCTCAGTTTGTCCGTGCGGACAGCTCTACGAAGAGTCTTGGTGCTTCCAAACTTCTTCCATTTAAGAATGATGGAGGCCCATGTGTTCTTGGTGACCTTCAATATTGCAGAAATGTTTTGCTACCCTTCCCCAGATCTGTGCCTCGACACAATCCTGTCTCGAAGCTCTATGGACAATTCCTTTGACCTGATGGCTTGGTTTATGATCTGACATGTACTGTCAACTGTGGGACCTTATACAGACAGGTGTGTGCCTTTCCAAATCATGTCCAATCAATTGAATTTACCACAGGTGGACTCCAATCAAGTTGTAGAAACATCTCAAGGTTGATCAATGGAAACAGAATGCAACGGATCTCAATTTTGAGTCTCATAGCAAAGGGTCTGAATACTTATGGAAGTAAGGTATTTCTGTTTTTTAGTTTTAATACATTTGCAAAAATTCTAAAAGCCTGTTTTCGCTTTGTCTTTATAGGGTATTGTGTGTAGATTGATGAGGAATCATTTTTATTTAATTGATTTTTGGAGAAAGCTGTAACATAACAAAATGTGTAAAAAGAGAAGGGTTCTGAATACTTTCCGAATGTCCTAATATCTCACGCATTGAAAATACTTCAATTTATCACCACGAGGGGAACCTCTATTATTGTCCTGTCTTGCCACAGCACTGTGAACATTCGGCACATTGAATAATAGTACCGGTCTAGTTGTGTTAGGGATTAAGGGGATTGGATGCATGTTTTAAAGAAACGCACCTCAAGATTAGAGTGGAGCTGAATGGGGAGAGAGAACGTTCTCCGCTGAGTTGATGAAACTGTAAAAAAGAGTAGCACATTGGTTCAGTTTTATGTAGAACGTTATCAACAAAATGAGGTTGCTGTTACTCCCCTCCCTATTGCAGAAGGCAGTCTTTTGACTTGTACTTAAATGTACTAAAGTCCATTTAATCCACACTTGCATTCGTCCCCTCATTTGGTGATGGGCATAATGTTGTGACAACGAAAAGGCAGCAGACAGTCTTACAGTATGTTTTAGTAGGGACGTTTGAAAGGGTGACCTGATTTGGAACTATGAAAATAATTTTGTCCAGATTATGAACCCAAAAGTGTAAATTTGATTCTAGAGGGGGGACAATAAATATAACAATACTTTGGTTAGGATGTAGGGGAAGATTTATGTCATCTAGTCTTCAGGAGATTTTATTATTTATTTTGTTTATTTAGTCTGGTCAGTGGAACGATTCTCATTCCAAACAATGGGCAAAAATATCGGGTAATTACTGTGCTTGTCAGCAAGAACACTACTGTTATTCCCCACACGTATTTTATTATTCCACTTAGTAATCACATATTTGAAGTCTGATATATGCCTACTTGAATTCTCAGACTATACGTTTTTGCAGCCATTCATGGACAGTTTTTAATATGTCAAACAAAAAAACATTAGATATTAAATGCTCCAGGAATAAAATATTATTATTATTTTTTGACATTTTACTATTGTGCACATGCTAGACAGAAATGGTAGAGGGACTCACAACTCATAAATACATCATATTTTGTTTATGTAAAGTAAGATGATGGCCAGGATCTTCAACTTGTAGGCATAAACCACCTGAATATTGATATTCATTAGATTTTTGTTGAAGGTTGGGTGATTTTGAGAAATGATTTGTTATAACAAGAACATTTTCAAACACCCATTACCTGGGAAACATAGCTCAGGGGTGGCTAACCCTCCTGGAGAGCAAGCAGGATTTTCTTCCAGACCTATTTTAAAGAGATAGTTCACCCAGTCTATGGACAAGGAGACTGAAATCTATGACTTGGTTAGTCACTGCCATCAACCATTAAAATGAAACTTTCCTGTGCAGAGCCTTGGTGTATTGGTGACACTCTACCTGAGAACAGAGATCAATCCCTGCTTCCGAACTTCCCCCTGTTTCTAGAGAACAGAGATCACTCCCTGCTTCCGACCTTCCCCCTGCTTTAAATATCACCCCCCCCCCCCCTCCCCCCAATCTCAAAGTAACAAAGTTGTCAAATTTTGAGTGTTCATTTAATGTTCTAATCATCCTGAATACACCTGGTCTGTGTTTTTTCATCGGCCTAAGCCATGTCAAAATACGTAGAATTGCAGGAAATGAGCTTGAAAACAGTAACCGTCTAGGGGTTGTGCCAGGGGGCAATGAAATTCAAATCTCACTCCAAGCTTTCTTCAAATGTTGGCAGCCCTGGGTTACCTGTCACGTGTGCTCTCTATCCGGCCTCTAGGTCACCAGGCTGATCGTTATGGCGCACACCTGTCACCAGCGTTACGTACATCTGCGCATAATGACACTCACCTGCACTCCATCACCTCCTTGATTACCTGCCCTTTATATGTCGCTCCCTTTGGTTTCTTCCCCAGTCATCATTGTTTCTGTATCATGTTGGTGCACTGTTCGTGTTTCTTGTTGTGTTCGTTTATTTATTAAATGTATTCACTCCCTGAACGTTGCTTCCCGACTCTCAGCGTACATCGTTACATTACCTATCTATTTAAATCTAATTAGGGTCCCACGGGAAACATTGACCAACACTTTGGATCCTACTCTGTTACAGCCATCTCCTCTCATTTTACATTAGTTGTCATGCCAAACAAAACTGCATTCCAAGTGCCCACTGTAATCCAACCATAAAAATGCACTGATCATTCATTCTCTATAATCTAACAGCTTAACCAAGTGTTTTGATAAGTAATCGCAGGTAAAATCCCAAAATGTTGTTAAAAAAATAATGTTTTTACCATATCGTGGAGCTTTAGCACATGCACTCACGTGCGTTGTTTGTGATGGGAGCTTGTGAGCAATCTTCTCTTTTGGATTCAGTGTGGTTCTCATTCTAGGGGGTGGAATTAAACCGGACTATAACCTAATCCCTGTGTAATTCCCTCTGTCCCATTTTATGGAGCCGGGAGGGGTGAGGTGACTGCCCCAGCAGTGAGTGCGGAACTGCACACAAAGATAGACCAAACTGGCCCATATAAATGCCCAGTAGTGGCCTAATGCACCAGAAAATCAGTCTTCAACGCCCTAGCTGGACTTTGGATGATGTTCATATCAAATTGTGATCAAGGTAATTGAATACAGGGTCATTATTTGTCATTTGAATTACAGCGAAATGATCTTATCCTATGTTATCCCCCTTAAAACTCTCCTAAATCCTCCAGTTATGTCACGCTAAGCCCGGTTGAAACAGTCGCCAATCGAACTAGCGCTAATCAGCTTAGCCCACTGTAAATAGGCAAATAATATTTGATGATTCATTGACCCCTTGGTTGTGCTGCCAAGCGGCCCTGTACACACAGAAAAAAAAATCCCATCAGCTCAAATGTCAAAAAATGATTTGGAAATAAATAATTATTTTAGAGAGTGAAATAGTTTGCTTCTCATACATGTTCCTGAATATGACAAATTGTTTTGCCAGAAACGGGGAGTTGCAAATCCACCAGACTATTTTTGCAAACACACACTCCATTGTAATTGAAGTCCTGTAGCCAGTGATGTTCATTTTCCAGCCCTAATTTGTTCTCTTAACAGTATTGATTTTCATTCGGTCAATAAAACGCTGCGAAATCATTTTTTAAATTTTGATTTGCTCTTAGAGGGGAGAACGAACGGGAGTGATTATTCAATATTAAGCATTAGACGTGCCGAGATGTTTGGCTACTATTAGAACGTTCACAATATTAGCTGCTGATGCAAGTAATGGGCTGTCACTCCCGTGGTAAGGCCGGGAGAGAGTGTTATGCCACTGAAGCATGTTTGAACTAAAGTGGCAAACGGAGGAAGTAAAATCCATTATGTTTCTGTACGACCAGTGAAATTGGCTCAGCTCTTTTGTGTTTTATGACCACAGGATGTTTTTTCCTCTCATTTTCTGTGATGTCATTCTCCTCTCCTAGACAATCTGCTTGAAGGCCTTCTATCTTCTTCTTCCCTTCTTTTTCTCTCTCCATCGATTGACATTTACTCCACCAGCGCCATCATTTTATCAACTTGGTTGGATGCTTGACTCTAGGGGCACAGAAATTGCCCGTCAAAAATAACCTTCAACTTGCAGATTCTTGGACCTCCTCAGGCCTAAGACCACCTTTTACATCCCTCCCCTCTTTATGCACACACACACACACACACACACACACACACACACACACACACACACACACACACACACACACACACACACACACACACACACACACACACACACACACACACACACACACACACACACACACACACACACACACACACACACACACCATGCATCCCCCTCCCCAGTGGGTGCCAGTTAGTGAAAGGGTCACATTCGTTAAGCATAATCTGTGTGGTAATTACACCCAGAGGATGCGTCCATTCCGGCTGGCTGGAGGCCATCTACCCTTCTCTCCTGTTGTTCTCCTACTCCTCTATTTGTTGAGCTGCTCAGCCAGAAGAGAGCAGCCTTTTAAAGAACTGTTGACGTCTGGTTGTCTTTTTGCACCAGGGATCAGCTTATCTTGGCACTTTCTCCCCAGAGTTGGTAGATAATTAGATCATTACAAAGTTTTGCCAAAGTTACACCCTGTTCCGGCCAGGCAACACATGTACTGAAGATGTGACTCCACTCAGGGCCTGCAGTCAAGACATGATGAAAACCCCTACACCCTATCCACCGGATGTGTACCAAACTCACGAAAAGTGGCATTAATAAAGCCTCTCTTGAAAAAGCCAAACCTTGACCCAGAAAATCTAAAAACTATTGGCCTATATCAAATCTCCCATTCCTCACCCCCAAAATTGAAAAGCTGTTGCACAGCAACTCACTGCTTTCCTGATGTACACCTTTCCAATGTATACAAAAACCATTCAGTCTGGTTTTAGACCCCATCAAAGCACTGAGACTGCACTTGTGAAGGTGGTAAATTACCTTTTAATAATGGCGTCAGACCAAGGCTCTGCATCTGTCCTCGTGCTCCTAGACCTTAGTGCTGCTTTTGATACCACCGATCACTACATTCTTTGGAGAGATTGGAAACCCAAATTCGTCTACACGGACAAGTTTTGGCCTGGTTTAGATCTTATCTGTCGGAAAGATATCAGTTTGTCTCTGTGGATGGTTTGTCCTCTGACAAATCAACTGTAAATTTCGGTGTTCCTCAGGGTTCCGTTTTAGGACCTCTATTGTTTTCACTATATATGCGGATGATACACAGCTGTACATATCGACAGTCGTCTCAAATAAAACTGTAAAGGAACTTGTTACTCTGGACCCGTTACTCTGGACCCTGATCTTTCTTTTGACAAACATATCAAGACTGTTTCAAGGACAGCTTTTTTCCATCTACGTAACATTGCAAAAATAAGAAACTTTCTGTCCAAAAATGATGCAGAAAAATTAATCCATGCTTTTGTCACTTCTAGATTAGACTACTGCAATGCTCTACTTTCCGGCTACCCGGATAAAGCACTAAATAAACTCCAGTTAGTGCTAAACACGGCTGATAGAATCTTGACTAGAACCAAAACATTTGATCATATTACTCCAGTGTTAGCCGCTCTATACTGGCTTCCTGTTAATGCTTAGGCGGATTTCAAGGTTTTACTGCTAACCTACAAAGCATTACATGAGCTTGCTCCTACCTATCTTTACGATTTGGTCCTGCCGTACATACCTACACATACGCTATGGTCACAAGAGAGAAACCAGCCTCCTCCCTAGAATTTTCTAAGCAAACAGCTGGAGGCAGGGCTTTCTCCTATAGAGCTCCATTTTTAAGGAATGGTCTGCCTATCCATGTGAGAGACGCAGACTCGGTCTTGACATTTAAGTCTTTACTAAAGACTCATCTCTTCAGTAGGTCCTATGATTGAGTGTAGTCTGGCCTAGGAGTGTGAAGGTGAACGGAAAGGCACTGGAGCGACGAAGCGCCCTTGCTGTCTCTGCCTGGCTGGTTCCCCTCTCTCTACTGGGATTCTCTGCCTCAAACCCTATGACGGGGGCTGAGTCACTGGCTTACTGGTGCTCTTCCATGCCGTCCCTAGGAGGGGTGCGTCACTTGAGTAGGTTGAGTCTCTGACGTGATCTTCCTGTCCGGGTTGGCGTGGGCTATACTCGGCCTTGTCTCAGGGTAGTAAGTGGTTGGTTGAAGATATCCCTCTAGTGGTGTGGGGGCTGTGCTTTGGCAAAGTGGGTGGGGTTATATCCTGCCTGGTTGGCCCTGTCCGGGGATATCGTCAGACGGGGCCACAGTGTCTCCTGACCCCTCCTTTCTCAGCCTCCAGTAATTATGCTGCAATTGTTTATGTGTCGGGGGGCTAGGGTCAGTCTGTTATATCTGGAGTATTTCTCCTGTCTTATCCGGTGTCCTGTGTGAATTTAAGTATACTCCCTATAATTCTCTCTCTCTTCTCTCTTCTCTTTCTTTCTTCTCTCTTCTCTTTCTCTCTTTCTCTCTGAGGACCTGAGCCCTAGGACCATGCCACGGGACTACCTGGCCTGATGACTCCTTGCTGTCCCCAGTCCACCTGGTCGTGCTGCTGCTCCAGTTTCAACTGTTCTGCCTGCCGCTATGGAACCCTGACTTGTTCACCGGACATGCTACCTTGTCCCGGACCTGCTGTTTTCAACTCTCTCTCTACCTCACCTGCTGTCTCTAACTCTGAATGATTGGCTATGAAAAGCCAACTGACATTTACTCCTGAGGTGCTGACCTGTTGCACCTTCTACAACCACTGTGATTATTATTATCTGACCCTGCTGGTCATCTATGAACGTTTGAACATCTTGGCCATGATCTGTTATAATCTCCACCTGGCACAGCCAGAAGAGCACTGGCCACCCCTCAGTGCCTGGTTCCTCTCTAGGTTTCCTCCTAGGTTACTGCCTTTCTAGGGTGTTTTTCCTTGCCACTGTGCTTCTACATCTGCATTGCTTGCTGTTTGGGGTTTTAGGCTGGGTTTCTGTATAGCACTTTGTGACATTGGCTGATGTAAAAAGGGCTTTATAAATACATTTATTGATTGATTGTGGTCATCATGTTCCTCCCTCTGAAAGTATACATGCTGTCATTACATGAAGTATTATTATTATTATTTTTTAATTTTTAATTTTTTAAATGTACCCCCTTTTTCTCCCCAATTTTGTGGTATCCAATTGTTAGTAATTACTATCTTGTCTCATCGCTACAACTCCCGTACAGGCTCGGGATAGACGAAGGTCGAAAGCCATGCGTCCTCCGAAACAAAACCCAACCAAGCCGCACTGCTTCTTAACACAGCGCGCATCCAACCCGGAAGCCAGCCGCACCAATGTGTCGGAGGAAACACCGTGCACCTGGTAACCTTGGTTAGCACGCACTGCGCCCGGCCCGCCACAGGAGTCGCTGGTGCGCGATGGGACAAGGATATCCCTACCGGCCAAACCCTCCCTAACCCGGACGACGCTAGGCCAATTGTGCGTCGCCCCACGGACCTCCCGGTCGCGGCAGGCTGCGACAGAGCCTGGGCGCGAACCCATACATGAAGTATTTCACACACTCATTCCTTTCATTCCTTTGAAATGATTGAGCAGTACAGTGAGGCTTTACCTGCATGGCTCTAGGCGGCCCGTCTTTCCTTCACCTGCCATGCAACAGCAGCAAAGCCCTTCTCCCCGGTTGAACCCTCCACTCGCTCTTTTATCCTTCAGAAGTACTGCAAGAAAAACATTGGGGCATTATTGACATCCTGGATGACATGTTATTGACTGAATCATTCTCCATTAGTCAGAGTACCTTTAAGCATGTCTCGGAATAAGCACCTATTGTCACCACTCTGAGGTGTGAGCTGTCATTCGTAGACACACAGTGCATCGGTCACTGACCTGGGGAACGGTGGGACTGGGGATCAGTGGGACCTAGGAATCAGTGGGACTGGGGCTTTGTTGACCTGGGGAACAGTGGGACGGGGGCATTGTTGACCTAGGGATCAGTGGGACTGGGGCGGTCACTGACCTGGGGAACAGTGGGACGGGGGTGTTGTTGACCTGGGGATCAGTGGGACGGGGGTGTTGTTGACCTGGGGATCAGTGGGACTAGGGTGTTGTTGACCTGGGGAACAGTGGGACGGGGGTGTTGTTGACCTGGGGAACAGTGGGACGGGGGTGTTGTTGACCTGGGGAACAGTGGGACTGGGGTGTTGTTGACCTGGGGAACAGTGGGACTGGGGCGTTGTTGACCTGGGGAACAGTGGGACGGGGGCGTTGTTGACCTGGGGAACAGTGGGACTGGGGTGTTGTTGACCTGGGGATCAGTGGGACTGGGGTGTTGTTGACCTGGGGAACAGTGGGACTGGGGTGTTGTTGACCTGGGGAACAGTGGGACGGGGGTGTTGTTGACCTGGGGAACAGTGGGACTGGGGCGTTGTTGACCTGGGGAACAGTGGGACGGGGGCGTTGTTGACCTGGGGAACAGTGGGACTGGGGCGTTGTTGACCTGGGGAACAGTGGGACGGGGGCGTTGTTGACCTGGGGAACAGTGGGACGGGGGCGTTGTTGACCTGGGGAACAGTGGGACTGGGGTGTTGTTGACCTGGGGAACAGTGGGACTGGGGTGTTGTTGACCTGGGGAACAGTGGGACGGGGGTGTTGTTGACCTGGGGAACAGTGGGACTGGGGTGTTGTTGACCTGGGGAACAGTGGGACTGGGGCGTTGTTGACCTGGGGAACAGTGGGACGGGGGTGTTGTTGACCTGGGGAACAGTGGGACTGGGGTGTTGTTGACCTGGGGAACAGTGGGACGGGGGTGTTGTTGACCTGGAGAACAGTGGGACTGGGGTGTTGTTGACCTGGGGAATAGTGGGACGGGGGCGGTCACTGACCTGGGGAACAGTGGGACTGGGGCTTTGTTGACCTGGGGAACAGTGGGACTGGGGCGTTGTTGACCTGGGGAACAGTGGGACTGGGGCGTTGTTGACCTGGGGAACAGTGGGACGGGGGCGTTGTTGACCTGGGGAACAGTGGGACGGGGGCGTTGTTGACCTGGGGAACAGTGGGACGGGGGCCTTGTTGACCTGGGGAACAGTGGGACTGGGGTGTTGTTGACCTGGGGAACAGTGGGACTGGGGCGTTGTTGACCTGGGGAACAGTGGGACGGGGGCGTTGTTGACCTGGGGAACAGTGGGACGGATGCGGTGTTGACCTGGGGAACAGTGGGACTGGGGCGTTGTGATTGAACCAAGAAAGATTGCTCATTCACTCTTTATTGATAGACACTGGCCCCTCCCTCCCTTCCTCCCTGACCCCTCCCTCCCTTTCTCTGACCCCTCCGTCCCTTTCTCCCTGACCCCTTCACTCCCTTCCTCCCTGACCCCTCCATCCCTTCCTCCCTGACCCGTCCGTCCCTTCCTCCCTGACCCCTTCACTCCCTTCCTCCCTAACCCCTCCATTCCTTCCGCACTGACCGCTCCCTCTTTTCCTCCTCAGCCCGCTCCTTCCGATGATGTATTCAGTGTTCCCAAGACTTTGATCTGAGAGCGTAGAAGAAGGGAAGAAAAGAAGCGGGTCTTTTACAGTACCTCACTTTTACAGTACCTCACTTTTACTGTACCTCACTTTTACAGTACCTCACTTTTACAGTACCTCACTTTTGCTGTACCTCACTTTTGATACCTCACTTTTCCCACTATCGGTGGGCATGTTATTCTCTCTTTCAGTCTCTTGTTTGTCTTGCAAATTCCTTCATCTTTTTCTAACACGGGTGAGGTACAGCTGACATTTGCATCTGGAAACCACGCAATCGAACGAATGAAAAAATATAATTCAAACAGAAGCAACCCTGTTCCTCTTATGAATTACAGTAGCTCTGTAATTACGCCGTCATGAGAACTGTAATACTATTGAAAGTGAAGGGTGGCTGATTGCCCAATGTTGTACTGGAGATGCTGAATGGCAATTCCCTTCTCAGTATGGGTTTGTTCTTAGTGTTTCAATTATTATTTCCATTGGGTTTCAAGATCTCCTTCCCTTCGTTGTGCTCAACGCCTCAGATGTTGTCCTTTGTTTTCATAGAATGATGTCAGTGAGACTTTTATAGTTTCTTATATAGTATGCCTAGACCAGGAATGGTGAACTTTGATGGGGTGGGGGGACACAAAAAATCTGAACTCGTGAGGGGCCGCAGTTGCTCACAATTAAGAGTTCATTTCATGCAATTCATCAAATTTTTCCATGGGGCGGAGAGAAGATTTAGCAATTTTATAACAAATGCCATGCAATTCTGCCCATGAGCTGATTTAAAGCGAATTTCAGAGGAAATTCAAAATGGGGAATTGGGCCACCAGTTGCCCATCCCTGTCCTAGACTGTGTTTTCCACCAGTTCCCCATCCCTGTCCTAGACTGTGTTTTCCACCAGTTGGCCATCCCTGTCCTAGACTGTGTTTACCACCAGTTGGCCATCCCTGTCCTAGACTGTGTTTACCACCAGTTCCCCATCCCTGTCCTAGACTGTGTTTTCCACCAGTTGCCCATCCCTGTCCTAGACTGTGTTTTCCACCAGTTGGCCATCCCTGTCCTAGACTGTGTTTTCCACCAGTTGCCCATCCCTGTCCTAGACTGTGTTTTCCACCAGTTGCCCATCCCTGTCCTAGACTGTGTTTTCCACCAGTTGCCCATCCCTGTCCTACACTGTGTTTACCACCAGTTTCCCATCCCTGTCCTAGACTGTGTTTTCCACCAGTTTCCCATCCCTGTCCTAGACTGTGTTTTCCACCAGTTGGCCATCCCTGTCCTAGACTGCGTTTTCCACCAGTTGCCCATCCCTGTCCTACACTGTGTTTTCCACCAGTTGCCCATCCCTGTCCTAGACTGTGTTTTCCACCAGTTGCCCATCCCTGTCCTAGACTGTGTTTTCCACCAGTTGGCCATCCCTGTCCTAGACTGTGTTTTCCACCAGTTGCCCATCCCTGTCCTAGACTGTGTTTTCCACCAGTTGCCCATCCCTATCCTACACTGTGTTTACCACCAGTTTCCCATCCCTGTCCTAGACTGTGTTTTCCACCAGTTTCCCATCCCTGTCCTAGACTGTGTTTTCCACCAGTTGCCCATCCCTGTCCTAGACTGTGTTTTCCACCAGTTGCCCATCCCTGTCCTAGACTGTGTTTTCCACCAGTTGCCCATCCCTGTCCTAGACTGTGTTTTCCACCAGTTGGCCATCCCTGTCCTAGACTGTGTTTTCCACCAGTTGCCCATCCCTGTCCTAGACTGTGTTTTCCACCAGTTGCCCATCCCTATCCTACACTGTGTTTACCACCAGTTTCCCATCCCTGTCCTAGACTGTGTTTTCCACCAGTTTCCCATCCCTGTCCTAGACTGTGTTTTCCACCAGTTGGCCATCCCTGTCCTAGACTGTGTTTACCACCAGTTCCCCATCCCTGTCCTAGACTGTGTTTTCCACCAGTTGCCCATCCCTGTCCTAGACTGTGTTTACCACCAGTTGCCCATCCCTGTCCTACACTGTGTTTACCACCAGTTGCCCATCCCTGTCCTAGACTGTGTTTACCACCAGTTGGCCATCCCTGTCCTAGACTGTGTTTACCACCAGTTGCCCATCCCTGTCCTAGACTGTGTTTTCCACCAGTTGCCCATCCCTGTCCTACACTGTGTTTTCCACCAGTTGCCCATCCCTGTCCTAGACTGTGTTTTCCACCAGTTGCCCATCCCTGTCCTAGACTGTGTTTTCCACCAGTTGCCCATCCCTGTCCTAGACTGTGTTTTCCACCAGTTGCCCATCCCTGTCCTAGACTGTGTTTTCCACCAGTTGGCCATCCCTGTCCTAGACTGTGTTTACCACCAGTTGCCCATCCCTGTCCTAGACTGTGTTTTCCACCAGTTGCCCATCCCTGTCCTAGACTGCGTTTTCCACCAGTTGCCCATCCCTGTCCTACACTGTGTTTTCCACCAGTTTCCCATCCCTGTCCTAGACTGTGTTTTCCACCAGTTTCCCATCCCTGTCCTAGACTGTGTTTACCACCAGTTGCCCATCCCTGTCCTAGACTGTGTTTTCCACCAGTTGCCCATCCCTGTCCTAGACTGTGTTTTCCACCAGTTGGCCATCCCTGTCCTAGACTGTGTTTTCCACCAGTTGCCCATCCCTGTCCTAGACTGTGTTTTCCACCAGTTGGCCATCCCTGTCCTAGACTGTGTTTTCCACCAGTTGCCCATCCCTGTCCTACACTGTGTTTTCCACCAGTTGCCCATCCCTGTCCTAGACTGTGTTTTCCACCAGTTTCCCATCCCTGTCCTAGACTGTGTTTTCCACCAGTTTCCCAGCCGTATTACTGTGTATCTGCAAAAAATACTCTTTGACAGGACGTTTGCATTTTTAACGCAGTTTCTTTTCCATTTCAGAAACAGTGATGCCCAGTAGGTTATTTCAGTCTCAACATGTAGATACTTTTCACTCTGCATCTGATACTTACAGTATAGGACAACAGTGCCTTGTGCCTTACTCTCCACTCCAACTACCCATTGATTCAATGTCCTGCAGGTTGGGTAAGGGTGTCAGGTGACCTGATTAGACAATCCCCAGCCAACCCCACCAATATGGGAAATTACAACCAATCAACTCCAATCCTACATCCTCCTTATATCCAACCCCTCCTTATCCAACCCCCATGTATCCAACCCCCTTCTATCCAACCCCCATGTATCCAACCCCCTTGTATCCAACCCCTCCTTATCCAACCCCCATGTATCCAACCCCCTTCTATCCAACCCCCATGTATCCAACCCCCTTGTATCCAACCCCCTTGAATCCAACCCCCTTATATCCAACCCCCTCCTTATCCAACCCCCATGTATCCAACCCCCATATATCCAACCCCCTTGTATCCAGCCCCCTTGTATCCAGCCCCCTTGTATCCAACCCCCTTGTATCCAACCCCCTTGTATCCAGACCCCTTGTATCCAGCCCCCTTGTATCCAACCCCCTTGTATCCAACCCCCTTGAATCCAACCCCCTTGTATCCAACCCCCTTGTATCCAACCCCCTTGCCCCCCCTTGCCCCCCACATCCATTGTTACTTGTCAGTCTTAGCTGCATGTCAGCTATAGGTGTCATGTACGCAATGCACTACCTTTGTTTTTATACTACTCGGCTATGAATACTACTCACTACCTCTCCTTTTATACTACTACATAAAAGGAGAAAGTGGCACTCAAATATCCCATCTTTCAGTTCAATCTGACTATAGAATGAAAAGTAATGCATTTTTCCTGAGGACGACAGGGAAAGCACTTGTTTTTGTCAATACCATTGCTTTGCATTGTCATTCTTTCATCCTCTGCAGTGCTATAACCACTCCTGTATACCTCCAATAGATGCCTTCTCCTTGACTGAATATCCTCAGCCCTTTTGGGTGCTATGAGAGCTTAGGATACACAGAAAACACAGTGCTTCAGTACCGGTGGAGAACCCTGCATGTGGAAACGCTTTAGAAAGCTCCTGTGGTACTCTCAATGTTATCATTAGTACCTGGAGAGTAGGAGTCATTTGTCTCCTTAAAAAGATAAGTCTCTCCTATGGACACAAATTACACAGCTGATAAAAGTCATCCCTTCTGCATATGGAGGGATGAACAGAGGAGTGCGAGGGGCGGAGGGAGGACATAAACTTCTCAGTGGACCGATTTTCTCTCTCTTTTTCCTCAATCATTTATTTACTCTGCTTTGTGCCACTGCTCCTGGAAGTGGCCATTCAGCAGAAGGCAAGCCATGAAAGCGGGGTGGGGGGGTCTTGTCAGAAATAAGTTCCTGCTTCTCTACTCCTCAGTTGAAAGATACAAGGCAGGAAATGAATGGTGTGTACATACCGACCATACCCCTCCTCCGACTTACACACAGCACAGCCAGAAGGGGTGAAAAATGCAATTTAAGCTACTTTTGGCTTCACTGATTAGGGGTTGCCTATAACGATGCTGTCCATGTTTTATTGACAAGCCAAAGCCATGCATTCCGGGGCATTAATTATGACTAGGTTCTCTACCCAGTATACAGTACTATAGTGTACTGCTGATGATCAGCCCACTCTTACAACATGGTGCAGCATGGACCAAGTCTCCCGACATAACATTGTAATCCTATAGCATTCCATCCTGTCAGTGTCCTATCACCCACATTGTGTATTGCGGCCAGTTGTTGCTAACCCAAACTAACAAACGGGAGAGGGCAAGTTGTTTTACACTACTAAGAAAATGAGTCCTATCATCCAAGCCTTGGGTCTGAATGAAGATAAAATGATCCAATCTATGGTAGCGACATCATAGAACCATGTGCTCTACTGATGTGGGTGTTTTAGGTGTTGCTATGGATTTTGCTATGGATTTTGCTATGGGTGTTGCTATGGGTGTTGCTATGGGTGTTGCTATGGATTGTGCTATTGGTGTTGCTATGGATTTTGCTATGGGTGTCGCTATGGGTGTTGCTATGGATTGTGCTATTGGTGTTGCTATGGATTTTGCTATGGGTTTTGCTATGGGTGTTGCTATGGGTGTTGCTATAGATTGTATTACAGTACTCAGGCCAACGTCGCTCGCCCAGGTTATGTGACAGAATCTCTATGTGAATAGAGAAAGATTTGTAAAGCAAGGCTATCTGACCATTCACACCATATCACTAGATTCAGAAAGTATGATTGAGGTTTTGTGGGATGCTCCACTTTGAGCCACATAGCAAATTAAATGACTGAGTCAGGCCTGGCTGGATTGGGAGCCTTGGCTATTCTCATTAGTCCCATTCATTACCCATTTGAGTCAAGTCTAATGCATCTTACTCTCTCCCCTCCCTAGTAATCCTCAGATTGGATTTGAGTGATCAGTGGGCTGCAGTGCACTCTGGGACAGAGCGAGCATATTGAGCCTCTCAACAACTTAGTTTTGACTGGTCTGTCAAGGAAGGAGAATCTGTTTTTGCTTTTTTAGTCAAAATCCTGGGAATGGAAATGACCCATGATTCCTGGGAATGGAAATGACCCATGATTCCTGGGAATGGAAATGACCCATGATTCCTGGGAATGGAAATGACCCATGATTCCTGGGAATGGAAATGACCCATGATTCCTGGCTGACACCAAACTCAAAGTCCTCCTGGCTTTAGAGTCTAGAGAGGGTGTTTGATGTTGTCAGCACAACGTGTTGATAATGAAGTGGGCTATGCTCCCGAGTGGCGCAGCGGTCTAAGGCACTGCATCTCAGTGCAAGGGGCGTCACTGAAGTCCCTGATTCAAATCCAGTCTGCATCACATCCGGCTGTTTTTGGGAGTCCCATAGGGCGGCGCACAATTGGCCCAGCGTCGTCCGGGTTTGTCCGGGGTAGACCGTCATTGTAAATAAGAATTTGTTCTTAACTGACTTGCCTAGTTAAATATAAATTGGTCCTCCTCAGTGTCTTTCTCCCTCAAACATCGACATGTACAACCATACACAGCCGCCCCATTCCAAACAAAAAGAGATACCCCCCCCAGGAAAAATACGTTTGACAGTACCTATCAAAGCTTGATACATTTCTGGGCAAATATTGCACCAACAAAGGGACTACTGTGGGTCATAACTCTCCCTTGCTGAGCTGCGTCAGGCAGCCTAGTATGTTCATACAATTGTAATGAATGCACTTTAAAAGGTAGACTCAGCTAAATTATGTTGCCATGAGCAACACCGCAGATATTGGGCTGAGCAAGATGCAAGACTTGGCTCTCACACAGTCACACATAGTATCTGCGCATGTGCACGGGTTCGCTTCATACTGTTACATCATGGTAGCCACGGGACCAAAAGAGAGGAAAAGTTGAGCCTTGCGCTTCAACGATTTTAGTTGTTACGGAAAATAACCCACTATGCTGTTTACTTTCTGTATCTACATAATATTGCTGCGTCTGCCTTTAAAGGCCCAGTGCAGTCAAAAACGTTTAACATTTCCACACTATGAGGTTTCAATAGTACTGTGAAATTGTGAACATTTCAGCCTGTTGTGGTGGGATGTAGTTTTGGCCTGCCTTGTGTCATCACTAGGCGGTAAATTAGTTGATAGACCAATAAGAGCGTTACAAAACTCTGCCAATAACGGATAGTTTTCCGTTTTCACCTACCCACTCCAAGACAGTCCTAACAACATTCTTGCTTGAGAAATTGCTCTTTGGTAAGAAGCTATGACATCTAAATGGAGCTGACGATGGTAGCTCTGTCGCTAGCTCCCAGACAACTTGGCCGGCTTTTTGTTAATTCAAGTGTTATTTTTTACTTGCTATACATACTAGCTCTTTTATTACTTCTACTACTTGTTATTTTTGGCTTGACTCTTTTCATTGTTATTATTAATTATTTATTAACCCATACGAGTCTAAATTATATGGAATTGTTTTAAGAGTGTCATACCTAGGATCATTTATCTATTTGATTTAGAATTTTAAAGACCCCTTGAACTATAAAAAAATATATATTCCATACATTTTTTCAACTGGTTCCAGGGGATATTCGAGTCTTGTGGGGCCTGTGAGCGTCTTAGAGAAAAATGTACGTGTTCGTGAGATTCTCTTCTTTCCATAAGGCCCAACAGTGCAGTAGTCATAATACCCATAAAACCTAGCGGTCAAACAGGGAAATGGTTCCAATTCTTTTTCCACCATTCATTTTTCCCATAGTGGATTTCTAGAAACAAGCCTACACGAGACACAGGACTTATTTTAAGTGTTTCTAAAAATCCCCTATGGGAAAAATGAATGGTAAAAAAACTATTGGAACCATTTCCCTGTTTGACCGCTAGGTTTTATGGGTATTATGACTCAAATTATGGTACTCTATAGAGGGTTCGTAATATTATATTTGCTGGACCTTTTAAACCTGCTCTAAACTGTATGTGATGAACCTTTGGTTTCGATTTTTTCTTTTTGACCATTTCAATTAAAAAAGCTCAGTAAAGCACTTAATTATTACCCAGAAATGATTAGATATTGAGATTCAAAAAAGCTGTATTGGACCTTTAAGATAATGTGTTTATGCATTTTAGGTGTTGGCCAAAGTTGTCTGCCACAGAGGTGCATTCCAGGTTGTCTAATAGAGAATACCCATAGTGGGGCCACGTCAACCTCATCAGCCATAAACAGAGAAAACTGTAGACCGATCTTTGCAATAAGGGACTATCAGTGCTTGTGTGCCATTTAAATGCTTCCCCTTTTTTGCCATGATAACATTTACTGCAGCGTCTGTTTGAGTTCTCTACTCTGGTAACGTGTGGGTTTTGGACGATCAATCAATCAAATCAAATGTATTTATAAAGCCCTTTTTACATCAGCCAATGTCACAAAGTGCTGTACAGAAACCCAGCCTAAAACCCCAAACAGCAAGCAATGCAGATCTAGAAGCACGGTGGCTAGGACAAACTCCCTAGAAAGGCAGGAACCTAGGAAGAAACCTAGAGAGAAACCAGGCTCTGAGGGGTGGCCAGACCTCTTCTGGCTGTGCCAGGTGGAGATTATAACAGTACATGGCCAAGATGTTCAAACGTTCATAGATGACCAGCAAGGTCTATTAATAATAATAATAATAATAATAACAGTGGTTGTAGAGGGTGCAACAGGTCAGCACCTCAGGAGTAAATGTCAGTTGGCATTTCATAGCCGATCATTCAGAGTTAGAGACAGCAGGTGCGGTAGAGAGAGAGAGTCAAAAACAGCAGGTCCGGGACAAGGTAGCAGGTCCGGTGAACAGGTCAGGGTTCCATAGCCGCAGGCAGAACAGTTGAAACTGGAGCAGCAGCACGACCAGGTAGACTGGGGGCAGCAAGGAGACATCAGGCCAGGTAGTCCTGAGGCATGCTCCTAAGGCTCAGGTCCTCCGAGAGAAGAGAAAGAGAGAGAAGGCGAGAAAGTGAGAGAGAGAGAATTAGAGGGAGCATACTTAAATTCACACAGGACACCGGATAAGTCAGGAGAAATATTCCAGATATAACAGACTGACCCTAGCCCCCTGACACATAAACAATTGCAGCACAATTACTGGAGGCTGAGACAGGAGGGGTTGGGAGACACTGTGGCCCCGTCTGTCTATACCCAGGGACAGGGCCAACCAGGCAGAATATAACCCCACCCCACTTTGCCAAACACAGCCTCCACACCACTAGAGGGATATCGTCAACCACCAACTTACTACCCTGAGACAAGGCCGAGTATAGCCCACAAAGATCTCCCCCACGGCACGAACCCGAGGGGGGTGACCAACCCGGACAGAAAGATCATGTCAGAGACTATGCCTTTCCTGATTGTCTATCTAACCTGACAGAGTGTATGTCAGACCCCCCCAACCCTAACCCTCAGTGGTTGGGAGGGTTCCCTTTCTGCAGGATAGTGCCACGCTCTGACAGCTAACGGAGTCAGGCTTCATTTGTAACAAGCAGAAAGTAATGGAGCATGTCAGCTGGGTTATGGGGCAGTGAGAAGTAGTTTTGTCATAATATCATAACATTTTTACATTCTTATGTCAATTTTTTTGAGACCGTCATGTATGCATTAATTATACAATTATATAATCAATTTAACTTTGTTTTTACCATTCTAACTTCAAAACAACAATGGTAATAATTTATTTGAATGGTACATTTCTGTTGATAAACTGGGTAAGTCAAGATGTAGCCTAGTTCTATTCACAATACAGGTGGATGCATATTGTTGATTTGATTTATTCAATAGAATAGTGTTACATGCACAGTAGCGTATATTCATGGCTGCCAAATATTTGATATTTTAAAATGTTGAATTAATTTATCTTTCGTCTCTGTGTTTTCATAATTTTCCTTCAATTTTTAAGTGACTGAATCTCACGGGAGAAATCATCCGAGCGAGGGAAACAGCGCCCCTCTGTCTCAGTATGTGTACCCCATATATCTGATGCTGTCTGGACCAAAAGGTCATGACCTGTTGCCGCCGTAATATTTGATTGATGCCAGCAAGCATTTAGCCTCCCTTGATAAAAATATAATAAAAATAATTTGCCAATCAGCGTTGAGCTGAGCTCAACTGTGGGTTGTCCTGGCACAGCAAAACGCCCCCCAAGGGAGGCCAGTTTAGATTTGGCTTCACACCGTTCAAATCACACGGTAAGACAAACTTGTGTTTCTGCGCTGCTTGTGTTGTTGTCCTGCAGTAGCCAGCTTGCTAAATCTTTCGTTTCCTAAGCCATCGATGGGGATTTGGACTTGTGGTTTTTAGCTAATTCTCTGTACAGACCAATGATTATGACGGTGATTCTGATCTAACCATAAATTAATATATTGTGCCACTGGCTTGAGACAATTGAAGTTCAATATGTAGCCTAGTAAGCTCACGTTAACTAGCTAGCTAACTTAGCTGGTTCATTGTTGCCCAACCTATGACAAAAAAAAAAAAACGTACTGTATGACAGAGCCATTGACCGTTTTGCCATCATGTAAGAGAGGAGGATGGCATTCAACTAGTCTACAACTAGGGTGAGTCTAGTCTTTTTACTTTCATACGCATGCATGCACAAGGAGCGGGACACTAATCCAGACGCTTATAAGAAATCCCGCTATGCCCTCAGACAAACCATCAAACAGTCAAAGCGTCAATACAGGACTAAGATTGAATGCTACTGCATCGGCTCTGATGCTTGTCGGATGTGGCAGGGTGTGCAAACTAATACGGACTACAAAGGGAAACCCAGCTGCGAGCTTCCCAGTGACACGAGACTACCAGACAAGCGAAATGCCTTTTATGCTTGCTTCGAGAAAAGCAACACTGAAGCATGCATGAGAGCACCAGCTGTTCTGTATGACTGTGTGATCATGCTTTCCGTAGCTGATGTGAGCAAGACCTTTATACAGGTCAACATTCACAAGGCCATGGGGCCAGACGGATTACCAGCATGCGGACCAACTGGCAATTGTCCTCACTGACATTTTCAACCTCTCCCTGACCGAGTTTGTAATACCTACATGTTTCAAGCAGACCACCATAGTCCCTGTGCATAAGAATGCGAATGTAACCTGCCTAAATGACTACCACCCCGTAGCACTCACGTCGGTAGCCATGAAGTGCTTTGAAAGGCTGGTCAGGGCTCACATCAACATCATCATCCCGGAAACCCTAGACCCACTCCAATTCACATACCGCCCCACAGATCCACAGATGACGCATTCTCAATCACACTCAACACTGTCCTTTCCCATCTGGATAAAAGGAACACCTATGTGAGTGCTGTTCATTGACTACAGCTCAGCATGCCAGGCCATCAACCTCTCCCTCAATGTTTTTTAAAATGTATTTTATTTAACCTTTATTTAACCAGGTAGGCCAGTTGAGAACAAGTTCTCATTTACAACTGCGACTTGTGAGCAAGACAAAGGAGATGATCATGGTCTACAGGAAAAGGAGGGCCAAACATGCCCCCATTAACATTGACGGGGCTGTAGAGAGTTTCAAGTTCCTTGGTGTCCACATCACTAACAAACTATCATGGTCCAAACACACCAAGACAGTCGTGAAGAGGGCACGACAACACCTTTTCCCCCTCAGGAGACTGAAAAGATTTGGCATGGCTCCCCATATCCTCAAAAGGTTCTACAGCTGTACATCGAGAGCCTCCTGACCGGTTGCATCACCGCCTGGAATGGCAACTGCTCAGCCTCCGACCGCAAGGCACTACAGAGGGTAGCGTGTGCCAAGCTTCCTGCCATACAGGAGCTATATACTAGGTAGTGTCAGAGGATGGCCCAAAAAATTGTCAAAGACTCCAGACACCCAAGTCACACACTGTTCTTTCTGCTACCATACGGCAAGCGGTACCAGAGCGCCAAGTCCACTTCCAAAATGCTCCTTAACATCATCTTCCCCCAAGCCATAAGACTGCTGAACAATTAATCAAATGGCCACCTGGACTATTTACATTGACCCCCCCCGTTGTTTGTACACTGCTGCTATTCGCTGTTTATTATCTATGCAGTCACTTCACCTTTACCTACATGTACACATTACCTCAACTAACCTGTACCCCGGCACATTGACTCGGTACCGGTACCCCCTGTATATAGCCTCGTTATTGTTATGTCATCTTATTTTGATATTTTGTATTGTATTTTTTTCTTTCGTTTATATAGTACATGTTTTCTTAACTGTATTTATTGAACTGCCTTGTTGGTTAAGGGCTTGTAAGTAAGCATTTCACGGTAAGGTCTACACCTGTTGTATTCAACACACGTGATGAATAAAAACTGATTTGATTTGACAAACACACACACACACAGACAGAAATCAGTTCCATGGACAGCCACATTATATTTTGGGACATTGATTGGACTAAATAGTTTTTGTTATATTTAAGTTTGTTTTCACTGTATTAAACTAAGCGTGAATAGCCTAGTTGATTTGATGATGTTTAAACGTATACGTTGAAATGGTGCAGCAATAGCGGAGGCAGGGCTCCTGTTGTCTTTGTGCTGACTTGCAGTTACTCCGTGGTTCTAAATCAGTAGTTGTTTAGTAAACTGTTGAAAACATGAACTTGCTTGACCATGCTGCAGGTCATGTAACTGTTTGTTACATGCAATATTTGAGAGGTTGTGGTAGATGGGTCCTGGGGGCAGGAGAGCAAGAGGTTGTGGTAGATGAGTCCTGGGGCAGGAGAGAGAGAGATTGTGGTATATGGGTCCTGGGGCAGGAGAGAGAGAGAGGTTGTGGTATATGGGTCCTGGGGCAGGAGAGAGAGAGAGGTTGTGGTATATGGGTCCTGAGGCAGGAGAGAGAGAGAGAGGTTGTGGTAGATGGGTCCTGGGACAGGAGAGAGAGGTTGTGGTATATGGATCCTGGGGCAGGAGAGAGAGAGAGGTTGTGGTATATGGGTCCTGGGGCAGGAGAGAGAGAGAGGTTGTGGTATATGGGTCCTGGGGCAGGAGAGAGAGAGAGAGAGAGGTTGATGGATCCTGGGGAAGAAGAGAGAAAGAGAGAGAGGTTGTGGTAGATGGGTCCTGTGGGCAGGAGAGCTAGAGGTTGTGGTAGATGAGTCCTGGGGCAGGAGAGAGAGAGAGATTGTGGTATATGGGTCCTGGGGCAGGAGAGAGAGAGAGAGGTTGTGGTATATGGGTCCTGGGGCAGGAGAGAGCGAGAGAGGTTGTGGTATATGGGTCCTGGGGCAGGAGAGAGAGAGAGAGAGAGATAGTTGATGGATCCTGGGGCAGAAGAGAGAAAGAGAGAGGTTGTGGTAGATGGGTCCTGGGGGCAGGAGAGCGAGAGGTTGTGGTAGATGAGTCTTGGGGCAGGAGAGAGAGAGAGGTTGTGGTATATGGGTCCTGGGGCAGGAGAGAGAGCGAGAGAGAGGTTGATGGATCCTGGGGCAGAAGAGAGAAAGAGAGAGAGGTTGTGGTAGATGGGTCCTGGGGGCAGGAGAGCGAGAGGTTGTGGTATATGGGTCCTGGGGCAGGAGAAAGAGAGAGCGAGAGGTTGATGAATCCTGGGGCAGAAGAGAGAAAGAGAGAGGTTGTGGTAGATGGGTCCTGGGGCAGGAGATAGAGAGAGAGGTTGTGGTAGATGGGTCCTGGGGCAGGAGAGAGAGAGAGGTTGTGGTAGATGGGTCCTGGGGCAGGAGAGAAAGGTTGTGGTAGATGGGTCCTGGGTGGGGCAGGAGAGAGAGCGAGAGGTTGATGGATCCTGGGGCAGAAGAGAGAAAGAGAGAGAGAGGTTGTGGTAGATGGGTTCTGGGGCAGGAGAGAGAGATTGTGGTAGATAGGTCCTGGGACAGGAGAGAGAGGTTGTAGTTAGGGCTGGGCGATATGGCCAAAATATCATATCATGGTATTTTTCAAATGTTTGACGGTATTTTATGTTTTTGATTAATAAAAGTTCTACATTTGCTTCATGAGTAGTGCGTGACCCCTGGGTGGCAACACATATATTCTAAATTATTTTAAAGGATCTTTCTCCATTCTGATTTTTTTATACTGTTCAACTTCAACCTAAAATAATTTCCAACATTTCCATCAATTTCTGCATTTCCTGCACTCATTAAGTCCTGGGGCAGGAGAGAGAGGTTGTGGTAGATGTCTCTGGGGCAGGAGAGAGAGGTTGTGGTAGATGTCTCTGGGGCAGGAGAGAGAGGTTGTGGTTGATGGGTCCTGCGGCAGGAGAGAGAGAGGTTGATGGATCCTGGGGCAGAAGAGAGAGAGAGGGAGGTTGATGGGTCCTGGGGCAGGAGAGAGAGAGAGAGAGAGAGAGCAGGAAAAGAAGTCTCACTGTGACGACTTCCCTAACATGAGTCAGTCTGATCACACCTCTTCAAACTGTCCTGCAGACGAGGATAGTCCCCCCCCCCCCACCCCCCCCCAAGCACTGAACACACCCAGGTCCCACAACTGCACTGATTCTCCATCATTGAGAGGGAAACATTCACAGAGCTGGAGAGACACATGGTGAAGCTGAGAGAGCTAGTCTACACAATACAGACAGGCCAATCAACAAAACAGACCAGCACAACACCCCCCCCCCCCCAACAAGACCCGGAGGGCAGAAGGTGGAGATGGACAGCTGTCTGGGAGAGCTGTCTGCTCTACGGACTGAGGTGAGAGAACTTAAAGAGGCACACATGGCACTGAATGAAGAGGTGAGAAAGCTGAGGTGTGAGAGCAGGACACTCCCCCAGAGAAGCCAGCAGAACAGCCCACCTCAGACCCGGACCACAACACAACAACACAACACAGGACCCACCAACCCAACAGACCCCACCCCCTCCTAACAGACCCCACCCCCTCCCAACAGCCCCCGCCCCCTCCTAACAGCCCGCACCCCTTCCTAACAGACCACACCCCTTCCCAATAGACCCCACCCCCTCCCAACAGACCCCACACCCTCCTAACAGACCCCACCCCCTCCCAACAGACCCCACCCCCTCCTAACAGCCCCCACCCCCTCCTAACAGACCCCACCCCCTCCTAACATACCCCACCCCCTCCTAACAGACCCCACCCCCTCCTAACAGACCCCACCCCCTCCTAACAGACCTCACCCCCTCCTAACAGCCCCCACTCCCTCCTAACAGCCCCCACCCCCTCCTAACAGCCCCCACCCCCTCCTAACAGCCCCCGTCAGCTCCCCTGATAGCTCTCTTGACAACGCACACACATCCACTGAGGACACACATCCACTGAGGACACACATCCACTGAGGACACACATCCACTGAGGACACACAAAAGCCAGAGATGTTGCTCCTCATTGAGTCAAATGGCAAATACATTCAAGAGGATAAACTTTTTCCCAAACACAAAGAGGCTAAATTCTGGTGCCCAAACACAAGGCATGCCCAGGAGCTGTTGTCAGAGGACAGACTAGGGTCCCCCAGCCACATCATAATTCACACGGGCACAAATGACCTGAGTGTCCAGCAGGAAAGGATGGCCACAGCACTCAAGGAAGGGATTGAAAAAGCTTCTTCCACTTTCCCCAACACATAAGTGGTTATTTCCAAAGTGCTACCACGAATAGACGTTCACCCTGCCACCATACTGCGGGTGAATGCAAGCATTTCACAAAACTGTGCCTCAAAACCTAATGTCTACCTAGCCCACCACTCCACCCTGGACTTGAACAGCCTTTACGACCATGTCCACCTCTACAAGGCAGCAATTCCAACTTTTGCCAGGAACCTGAAGGACGTCACCCTCAACCGTTGCCCCAGCACCTCTCATAGGAGCAACAGAGCAACGGACCCCCCCCCCCCCCCAGACCACCGAGACACCCTCCCAGACCTGCAAGACCCCCTCCTGAAGGACCTGCTCCGAGAGAACCCATGCCAAGTGGACCTACACCCAGACCACAGCATCACCAGCCACACCCCAACCCTCTAAGACCACCCCAAGCAAACCCTGGCATCACTCTATATAGGCCCCCCCATATCAGACCTATGCCCCTTCTGCCCACCCCATGCCCCCCGTCACTGCGGCAAGGACCTCAACATAACAGCAGGACATATGCCCAGGCCGTGAGCAGAGCAACAGACCCAACCCCCACTATTACACCTGCCCAAGCCCCATCCTGCGACCTAAGAGGTATGTATCAGATGCTCAACATGCTCTGCTCACAACTACTGTGATGGTCCTGGCCTAAAACACTCAAAAACAACACTAGACTCTATGGAATACAACAATTTTACTATCTAATCCTGGAATATACAAGGTCTGAGATCATCAGCCTTTGGCCTAAAGAGCAGGAACCCAGACTAAAGAGTAGGAACCCAGACTAAAGAGTAGGAACCCAGACTAAAGAGCAGGAACCCAGACTAAAGAGGAGGAATCCAGACTAAAGAGGAGGAACCCAGACTAAAGAGGAGGAACCCAGACTAAAGAGCAAGAACCCAGATCAAATACAAATCTTAGAATCAACTATTAACCTTTTCTCAATAGGGGGGGGCGCTATTTCCACTTTGTAAAAAATCGTTCCCAAATTAAACTGCCTCGTACTCAATTCTTGCTCGTACAATATTCATAGAAAACACTCTCTAGTTTCTAAAACCGTTTGAATTATATCTGTGAGTAAAACAGAACTCATTTTGCAGCAAACTTCCTGTCAGGAAGTGAGAAATCTGAAATCGAGGGCTCTGTTCCAGGGTCAGTTTATTAATTTGCATGGAATCTAGGGGTCTACATGCACTGCATACGCCTTCCACTAGATGTCACTAGGCAGTGAGAGTTGGAATGGGGTGTCTAGCTAGATCTGAGGCCGAACAAGACCTCTTGGAACCGTGGGTCTGGTCTTTTCACCGTTTGGCTTGACGCAAGAGGGACCTCTGCATTGCGTTCAGAAAAGCTTTCGTTTTAGAAGTTAGATATATCCGGCTCTGATTTTATTTGATATATGTGTTAAAAACATCATAAACTAGTTATATTAAACCGAGTTATATCAGTTTATATCAGTTGATTGAGATTTTCGGTATTTTGTTTGTTATGCGTTCTGGTGAGTTGGGCACTTCCGTGCCGCATGGCCAGCTTTGTTAGCTAAATCGATAGATGAAGACGACATTCTACAACCGAACAACGATTATTCTGGAAAAAGGACACCTTGTACAAGATTCTGATGGAAGCTCATCAAATAGTAGGAACCATTTATGATATTATTTCGTATTTCTGTCGAAAATGTTTAGACTATATTCCGCCCAGATTTCGGGCGCTGGCTCGCTATAACGTAAGCTGTATGTCGTACTAAGGTTATTTTTAAAAATCTAACACAGCGGTTGCATTAAGAACTAGTGTATCTTTCATTTGCTATCCAACTTGTATTTTTTAGTAAAGTATATGATTAGTTATTTGATTAGATGATGTGAGTGTCAGAAATATATCCGGATTATTTTGTGCAGTTTGGATAGTATTCACAATGTTCAACCACGAATTGTACCGCTAAATATGCACATTTTCGAACAAACCATATATGTATTGTGTAATATGATGTTATAGGACTGTCATCTGATGAAGTTTGAGAAGGTTAGTGAAAAAATGTATATATTTTGCTGGTTTATTCGCTATCGCTAACGTGCCTTGAATGAATGCGGTTGTGTGGTAGGCTATTGTAGTAAGCTAATATAATGCTATATTGTGTTTTCGCTGTAAAACACTTAAAAAATCTGAAATATTGGCTGGATTCACAAGATGTTTGTCTTTCATTTGCTGTACATTTACATTTAAGTAATTTAGCAGACGCTCTTATCCAGAGCGACTTACAAGTTGGTGCATTCACCTTATGATATCCAGTGGAACAACCACTTTACAATAGTGCATCTAGTCTGTAGTCTGTACACCGTGTATTTTTCATAAATGTTTTATGATGAGTATTTAGCTATTTCACGTTGGTTTCTGTAGTTATTCTAGCTGCTTTGGTGAGACTTGTGATGGTGGCTGCAATGTAAAACTATGATTTATACCTGAAATATGCACATTTTTCGAACAAAACATATGCTATACAATAAATATGTTATCAGACTGTCATCTGATGAAGTTGTTTCTTGGTTAGTGACTATTTATATCTTTATTTGGTCGAATTTGTGATAGCTACCTATGCAGTAAAAAAATGGTGAAAATATGCGGTTGGGTCTTTTGCTATCGTGGTTAGCTAATAGAAATACATATTGTGTTTTCCCTGTAAAACATTAAAAAAATCGGAAATGATGGCTGGATTCACAAGATGTGTATCTTTCATCTGGTGTCTTGGACTTGTGATTTCATGATATTTAGATGCTAGTATTTACTTGTGGCGCTATGCTAGGCTATGCTAGTCAGCTTTTTTACTGATGAGGGTGCTCCCGGATCCGGGATGAGTACCAAGTAGAAGTTTTAAAGACTACCAGAACACACTGGATTCTCCAATTACATTGAATGAACTACAGGACAAAATACAAAATCCTCAAACCCTAAAAGGCTTGTGGGGTTGATGGTATCCATAAATGAAATGATAAAATATACAGACCACAAATTCCAATTGGTTATACTTCAACTATTTAACATCATCCTCAGGTCTGGCATATTCCCCAATATTTGAAACCAAGGACTGATCACCCCAATCCACAAAAGTGGGCCTGCACGAGGGTCTGCTGTACAAATTGATGGAAAGTGGTGTTGGGGGAAAAACATACAACATGATAAAATTAATGTACACAAACAACAAGTGTGCGGTTTAAATTGGCAAAAACACACATTGCTTTCCACAGGGCCGTGGGGTGAGACAGGGATGCAGCTGAAGCCCCACCCTCTGCAACATATATATCATCAATTTGTCGAGGGCACGAGAACAGTCTGCCGCACCCGGCCTCACCCTACTAGAATCTGAAGTCAAATGTCTACTGTTTGCTGATGATCTGGTGCTTCTGTCCCTACCAAGGAGGGCCTACAGCAGCACATAGTACTTCTGCACTGATTATGTAAGACCTGGGCCCTGACAGTAAATCTCAGTAAGACAAACATAATGGTGTTCCAAAAAGGGTCCAGTTCCCAGGACCACGAATACATATTCCATCTAGACACCGTTGCCCTTGAGCACACAAACAACTATACATACCTCGGCCTAAACATCAGCGCCACAGGTAACTTTCACAAAGCTGTGAACGAGCTAGCAAGGCAAGAAGGGCCTTCTATGCCATCAAAAGGAACATAAAATTTGACATACCAATTAAGATCTGGCTAAAAATACTTGAATCAGTTATAGAATGGATGGGGATGGGGCCACAGAGTCTCCCGACCTCTCCTGTCTCAGCCTCCAGTATTTATGCTGCAGTAGTTTATGTGTCGGGGGGCTAGGGTCCATCTGTTATATCTGAAGTATTTCTCCTGTCTTATCCGGTGTCCTGTGGGAATTTAAGTATGCTCTCTCTAATTCTCTCTCTCTTTCTCTCTCTCGGAGGACCTGAGCCCTAGGACCATGCCTCAGGACTACCTGGCCTGATGACTCCTTGCTGTCCCCAGTCCACCTGGCCATGCTGCTGCTCCTGTTTCAACTGTTCTGCCTGCGGCTATGGAACCCTGACCTGTTCACCGGACGTGCTACCTTGTCCCAGACCTGCTGTTTTCAACTCTCTAGAGACAGCAGGAGCGGTAGAGATACTCTCAATGATCGGCTATGAAATGCCAACTGACATTTCCTCCTGAGGTGCTGACCTGTTGCACCCTCGACAACCACTGTGATTATTATTATTTGACCCTGCTGGTCATCTATGAACATTTGAACATCTTGGCCATGCTCTGTTATAATCTCCACCCGGCACAGCCAGAAGACGACTGGCCACCCCTCAGAGCCTGGTTCCTTTCTTGGTTTCTTCCTAGGTTACTGCCTTTCTATGTAGTTTTTCCTAGCCACCGTGCTTCTACACCTGCATTGCTTGCTGTTTGGGGTTTTAGGCTGGGTTTCTGTACAGCACTTTGTGACATCAGCTGATGTAAGAAGGGCTTTATAAATACATTTGATTTGATTTGATAGAACCCATTGCCCTTTATGGTTGTGAGGTCTGGGGTCCGCTCACCAACCATGAATTCACAAAATGGGACAAACACTAAATTGAGACTCTGCATGCAGAATTCTGAAAAAATGTCCTCTGTGTACAACGTAAAACACCAAATAATGCAGGCAGAGCAGAATTAGGCCGATACCCGCTAATTATCAAAATCTAGAAAAGAGCCGTTAAATTCTACAACCACCTAAAACGAAGCGATTCCCAAACCTTCCATAACAAAGCCATCGCCTACAGAGAAATTAACCTGAAGAAGAGCCCCCTAAGCAAGCTGGTCCTGGGGCTCTGTTCACAAACACAAACAGACCCCCACAGAGCCCCAGGACTGCAACATAATTAGACCAAACCAAATCATGAGAAAACTAAAAGGGAATTACTTGGCACATTGGAAAGAATTAACAAAAAAAACAGAGCAAACTAGAATGCTATGTGGCCCTAAACAGAGAGTACACAGTGGCAGAATACCTGACCACTGTGACTGACCCAAAATAAAGGAAATCTTTGACTATGTACAGATAGCTCTCTTGTCAACCCCACACATCCACTGAGAACACACCAAAGCCAGAGATTGTGCTCCTCATTGACTCAAATGGCAATTACATTTAAGAGGATAAACTTTTTCCCAAACACAAAGTGACTAAGCTCTGGTGCCCAAATACTAGGCATGGCCTGGAGCCCTGAGAAAGGCTGCCGAAGGCAGACCTGGCTCTCAAGGGAAGACAGGCTATGTGCACACAAACTGAGGTGGAAACTGAGCTGTACTTCCTACCTCCTGCCAAATGTATGACCATATTAGAGACACATATTTAAGATTACACAAATAATAAACAAAAGTGGAATAAACATGTACAGTAAACTTACAAAAGAGCAGGGGCAGGAGAGAGAGACGTGGATTGGTCCTGGGGCAGGAGAGAGAGAGGTGGATTGGTCCTGAGGCAGGAGAGAGAGAGATGGATTGGTCCTGGGGCAGGAGAGAGAGAGATGGATTGGTCCTGGGGCAGGAGAGAGAGAGGCTGATTGGTCCTGGGGCAGAAGAGAGAGAGGTTGATTGGTCCTGGGGCAGAAGAGAGAGAGAGAGACACACAGATGGGTTGTGTCTGGGGATGAAAAGGCTGAGTCTAGGGATACATTTTTTATGAAATACATTTTTACATTCTTTGTAAACAGGTGTAGACTAACAGTGAAATGTCTTACTTACGAACGCTTCCCAACAACGCAGAGAGAAAAATATAGAAACATAATAATAAAACGAGGAATAAATACACAATGATTAACAATAACTTGGCTATATATGTAACATCTGCTTCCAACTCACACTCTCAAATACATAGATCCCCTGAACGCAGCTCACTTTCCAGCCCACTTTCCAGGTCACACTCTCAAACACATAGATCCCCTGAACGCAGCTCACTTTCCAGCACACTGTCCAGCTCACACTCTCAAACACATAGATCCCCTGAACGCAGCTCACTTTCCAGCACACTGTCCAGCTCACACTCTCAAACACATAGATCCCCTGAACGCAGCTCACTTTCCAGCCCACTTTCCAGCTCACACTCTCAAACACATAGATCCCCTGAACGCAGCTCACTCTCAAGAACCCAATCACCTGAATTCTGATCACCTGTTCACACACCTGTATGTCATTATCACACACTATTTAGTTCAGTTCTTTGCACCCCATCATTGTGAGGTATTGTTTGTTTTGTCACACACTTCTATTCAGAGCTCTGTTTTTCCTGTAATTTAATCCTCCCGTGTATGATAGTTTTTGCCTGCCTCACTAACGATGCCTTTTGCATATTTCCTGCCTGTACTTTAGCCTATAGCATTTCCTGTTATCTACCTATTGCCTGATCTCCCGGATGACATTACTTGCCCTTTCCCTGCCTGTACTGTTGCCTTTTGGACCCCCTGTGTATGACCTTCTGCCTGCCCCTGGACCCAGCTACCTGCCTCCTCCTGTGGTCCTTTACAAATGAACACCTGCTGCGCCCTGCGCTTGAAACCAGCTCTCTGTCTCCCATCGTGTTCATTACAATATACAGTGCCTTCAGAAAGTATTCACACTCCTTGACTTTTTCCACATTTTGTTTGTGTTGCAACCTGAATTTAAAATGGATTAAATTGAGATTTTGTGTCACTGACCAACACACAATACCCGATAATGTCAGAGTGGAATTATTTATTTTGAAATTAATAAAATATTTAAAGCTGAATTTTCTTGAGTCAATAGTTATTGAACCCCTTTGCTATGGCAAGCCTAAATCATTTCAGTAAAAATGTGCTTAACAAGTCACATAATGGTGTATTGTAAATATGTTGTAATAATGTGTTTGCAAGTGTAATGATATTAATTGTATGTACATTTCTGGACACCAGGAAGAGTAGCTGCTGCCTTGGCAGCATCTAATGGGGATCTATAATAAATACAAATACAAATAATGCATGGACTCACTCTGTGTGCAATAATAGTGTTTAATCTAGCATGATTGTTGAATGACTACCTCATATACAATTATCTGTAAGGTCCCTCAGTCAAGCAGTGAATTTCAAACACAGATTCAACCACAAAGACCAGGGAGGTTTTCCAATGTCTCACAAAGAAGGGCACCTATTGGTAGATGGGTAAATATTTTTAAAAAGCGGACATTGAATATCCCTTTAAGTATGGTGAAGTTATTAAATACGCTTTGGATCGTGTATCAATACACCCAGTCACAACAAAAAGACAGGCGTCCTTCCCAAGTCAGTTGCCGGAGTAGAAGGAAACCGATTAGGGATTTCACCATGTAGTTACTACCTAATTGACAGAGAGAAAAGACGGAAAATATTCCAAAACATGCATTCTGTTTGCAATAAGGCACTAAAGTAATTAAAAATAAATTAACTTCATCTCCTGAATACCAAGCATTATGTTTGGGGCAAATCCAACACAAACCTCCGCCAATGTTCCGTCAAATATTTTCCAAGAATGAGCAAATTTCAGGTCTGCTGAGCGCAAACATTTGACATTAACCTGTTTATCCACTTGTTCTTCAGATAAGGAGGTGACTGAACATGTTGTTGTTTGATGCAAGAAACCCCTTTACAAAATAAATGCATTATTCATCTCATACCATTACTACAGAGATTCAGACAAATTATGCTACCCTCTGCCTATTGGCTACTTAGCATATTCAAGCCTGTCTCAAAATACAACACTGCCCCTTTGAGACAAAAAAACTCTTTACCTTGACTGTCTTTTAAAAGATGTCTAGAAATGCACACATTTTGTGCTCTTGTAGGAAGCAATCATTCCCCCATTGCTGACTACAAATGATCTATAACTGGGCTAATAACTCACTAACTAGCGAAGGATTTGAACAAAATGTGCACACGTGGCTACTTTGCTTTGATCTCAAAACATCTACTCACGCTGTAAACACAGGACAGAGTAAATGGAACAGATCCATATATGGAAATAGTCTATTTGCCTACTGCAGCTCTGATTGGTTATGCCTCACCTGTCTTTGTAGAGTAAGGGCTGAGTCTTGTGCAATAAAACCCTACTCCAATGCGTTCTACCTACAACAAAATCTCTTGCGTAGTCGGTTTGTTTCGGTTTGTTGCATTAAAAGTGGCTAAGCTTGTATTGGTTCGATCACAATTGCCATAGTAAAGGGAAACGTTGATAGTGTTTTAACTAACAGGATTAATACAACATTATCGGTCAACAGAGAAAAGACTTACAGAAGAAATATAAAATCTAACATTACACATCAGTGGCGTAGATGAATGTAATACAGTAGCATTGAATAATCCAGACTCAAAACAAAAGTTGTTTGATGAATTTATTCAGGAAAGATCAGTTTAATTTACAGTATTTATTCATGGCTCTACCAAGTCCAGGATAATCCCTTATTCAAATCATGTGAGAAAAAACTATTTCATTTTATTTGGAATGGCAAACCAGATAAAGTTAAATTAGTATATTTATATAACAAACATGAGTTTGGCGGGTTAAAACGATTAAATATTAAGGCATTAAACCTTTCTCTTAAAGCCTCCATTGTACTGAAATTGTATCTAAATCCAAATTGCAAGGCAATCAAACAAGCTAAGTCCCAGTATAGAGACAAAGTAGAGTCGCAATTCAACAGCTCAGACACAAGAGGTATGTGGCAGGGTCTACAGTCAATCACGGATTACAAAAAGAAAACCAGCCCCTTCGCGGACCAGGATGTCTTGCTCCCAGACAGGCTAAATAACTTTTTTGCTCACTTTGAGGACAATACAGTGCCACTGACACGGCCCGCTACCAAAACCTGCGGGCTCTCCTTCACTGCAGCCGAGGTGAGTAAAACATTTAAACGTGTTAACCCTCGCAAGGCTGCAGGCCCAGACGGCATTCCCAGCCGCGTCCTCAGAGCATGCGCAGACCAGCTGGCTGGTGTGTTTAAGGACATATCCAATCAATCCTTATCCCAGTCTGCTGTTCCCACATGCTTCAAGAGGGCCACCATTGTTCCTGTTCCCAAGAAAGCTAAGGTAACTGAGCTAAACGACTACCGCCCCGTAGCACTCACTTCCGTCATCATGAAGTGCTTTGAGAGACTAGTGAAGGACCATATCACCTACACCCTATCTGATACCCTAGACCCACTCCGATTTGCTTACCGACCCAATAGGTCCACAGACGACGCAATCGCAACCACACTGCACACTGCCCTAACCCATCTGGACAAGAGGAATACCTATGTGAGAATGCTGTTCATCGACTACAGCTCAGCATTTAACACCATAGTACCCTCCGAACTCGTCATCAAGCTCGAGACCCTGGGTCTCGACCCCGCCCTGTGCAACTGGGTCCTGGACTTCCTGACGGGCCGCCCCCAGGTGGTGAGGGTAGGTAACAACATCTCCACACCGCTGATCCTCAACACTGGGGCCCCACAAGGGTGCGTTCTGAGCCCTCTCCTGTACTCCCTGTTCACCCACGACTGCGTGGCCATGCACGCCACCAACTCAATCATCGAGTTTGCGGACGACACTACAGTGGTAGGCTTGATTACCAACAACGACGAGACGGCCTACAGGGAGGAGGTGAGGGCCCTCGGAGTGTGGTGTCAGGAAAATAACCTCACACTCAACGTCAACAAAACAAAGGAGATGATTGTGGACTTCAGGAAACAGCAGAGGGAGCACCCCCCTATCCACATCGACGGAACAGTAGTGGAGAAGGTGGAAAGTTTTAAGTTCCTCGGTGTACACATCACGGACAAACTGAAATGGTCCACCCACACAGACAGCGTTGTGAAGAAGGCGCAGCAGCGCCTCTTCAACCTCAGGAGGCTGAAGAAATTCGGCTTGTCACCAAAAGCACTCACAAACTTCTACAGATGCACAATCGAGAGCATCCTGTCGGGCTGTATCACCGCCTGGTACGGCAACTGCTCCGCCCACAACCGTAAGGCTCTCCAGAGGGTAGTGAGGTCTGCACAACGCATCACCGGGGGCAAACTACCTGACCTCCAGGACACCTACACCACCCGATGTCACAGGAAGGCCATAAAGATCATCAAGGACAACAACCACCCAAGCCACTGCCTGTTCACCCCGCTATCATCCAGAAGGCGAGGTCAGTACAGGTGCATCAAAGCAGGGACCGAGAGACTGAAAAACAGCTTCTATCTCAAGGCCATCAGACTGTTAAACAGCCACCACTAACATTTAGTGGCCGCTGCCAACATACTGACTCAACACCAGCCACTTTAATAATGGGAATTGATGGAAATTATGTAAAAATGTACCACTAGCCACTTTAAACAATTCCACTTAATATAATGTTTACATACCCTACATTACTCATCTCATATGTATATGTATATACTGTACTCTATATCATCTACTGCATCTTGCCATCTTTATGTAATACATGTATCACTAGCCACTTTAAACTATGCCACTTTATGTTTACATACCCTACATTACTCATCTCATATGTATATACTGTACTCTATACCATCTACTGCATCTTTCCTATGCCGTTCTGTACCATCACTCATTCATATATCTTTATGTACATATTCTTTATCCCTTTACACTTGTGTGTATAAGGTAGTAGTTGTGGAATTGTTAGGTTAGATTACTTGTTGGTTATTACTGCATTGTCAGAACTAGAAGCACAAGCATTTCGCTACACTCGCATTAAAATCTGCTAACCATGTGTATGTGACAAATACAATTTGATTTGATTTGATTTGGTTATCTAGCAAGCTACTAAGAGAGGCACACCCTATGTTAAAGATCGGGCTCTTTGTCTTTTTGCAGATTCAAACCTTACATTTTCGGTGCATTGACAATGGACCCCTGTTTAAATGATCTGTCACGTCTACTTCTGCTTCTCCTCTCTGGCACTTGTTGTCGCCAGTTTACTCATCATTACGCACACCTGTCACCTTCGTTACGCGCACCTGCGCCTCATGAGACTCACCTGGACTCCATCACCTTCCTGATTACCTCCCCTATATCTGTCACTCCCATTGGTTCTTTCCTCAGGCGTTATTGATTCTGTTCCTGTGTTATATGTCTGTACGCTACTCATGTTTCTTGTTTTGTTCCAGGTTTCATTTATTATTAAATTCTCTTTCTCTATTTGCTTCCCGACTCCTAGCGTACCCGTTACAGTATCCTCCTTGTTAAATTAAGAAATACAGAGTTGGCTACAATTTAAACGTCATCCTCCTGAAAAGGCAGATCTTTTTTTTTTACGAGAAGGGTATAATATTTATGGACATTGTAAAAAATAATGGTAAAACTATGTCACACAAGCAACTAACAACAGTGTATTGCAGTGTATGCTCAATACAAAATTATAACATCTCATTGTGGTTCTGCCACAAAATTGGAAGAGACAATTACTTAAAGAAGAAATTAAAGAATTGGTCTGTTTGACACCCATTAAAAATCCTACATAGCTTAAAATGGTCAGCCTTGTGCAGACTGTCACAAGGAAACAGAATAAATAGAACATATTTTCTGGTCCTGTCCATCGGTGGATCGCTTTTGGAGTCGGGTCCTGGAATGGAATGTCATAATATCAGGGTTCAGCTGGACCTGCAAACCATATTGTTAAGGGATTCGCAAAACCACTCTAGGTAAATGGTATTTTTTTTTTTTTTTTTTTATGAAGTCACTGAAACCCTTAACAAAGAATTGCACTATTTTGGAATGGGTGGCCAGTAATAAACTGGTCCTGAACTTCTCTAAAACTAAGACCATTGTATTTGGTACAAATCATTCCCTAAGTTCTAGACCTCAGCTGAATTTGGTAATGAATGGTGTGGCTGTTGAACAAGTTGAGGAGACTAAATTACTTGGCATTACCTTAGATTGTAAACTGTCATGGTCAAAACGTATAGATTCAATAGTTGTAAAGATGGGGAGAGGTCTGTACGCAATAAAGATATGCTCTGCTTTGTTGACACCACACTCCAAACACAAGTTGTGCAGGCTCTAGTTTTGTCTAATCTTGATTATTGTCCAGTACAGTCCTGCAAGGAAAGACTAGTTAAGCTGCAGCTAGCCCAGAACAGAGCGGCATGTCTTGCTCTTCATTGTAATAAGAAGGCTGATATAAATACTATGCTTGCCAGTCTCTCTTGGCTAAGAGTTGAGGAGAGACTGACTGCATCACTTCTTCTTTTTATAAGAAACATTCACGTGTTGAAAATCCCAAATGGTTTGCATAGTCAACTTATACACAGCTCTGACACACACACTTACCCCCCAGACATGCCACCAGGGGTCTTTTCACAGTTCCCAAATGCAGAACAAATTCAAGAAAGCGTACAGTAATACATAGAGCCATTATTGCATGGAACTCTGTTCCATCTCATATTGCTCAAATAAACAGCAAACCTGGTTTCAAAAAACAGATAAGGCAACACCTCATGGCACAACGCCTCTCCCCTATTGGACCTGGATAGTTCGTGTGAATGTATTGTTGTCTAGGCTATGTGCCTTTCATTTTTTAAATGTAGTTCTGTCCTTGAGCTGTTCCTGTCAATTAATATTCTGTATTATGTCATGTTTCATGTTTTGTGTGGACCCCAGGAAGAGTAGCTGCTGCTTTTGCAACAGCTAATGGGGATCCTCATAAAATACCAAATACCAAAACTGAACACATCACATCAATCTAGAATGGCTCCCTGTGCAGTCCCATATTGACATTCAGACACTCCTCCTCACCTACAAAGCCTTCCACAACCTCCCTGTCTGACCTTCTCCCAGCCTATGCCTCATCCTTCTCCCCCTGCTCCTTCTCTGCTGGTCTCCTTTATCTGTCCTGTTTTGTCTGCTCCTTCTCTGCTGGTCTTCTTTATCTGTCCTGTTTTGTCTGCTCCTTCTCTGCTGGTCTCCTTTATCTGTCCTGTTTTGTCTGCTCCTTCTCTGCTGGTCTTCTTTATCTGTCCTGTTTTGTCTGCTCCTTCTCTGCTAGTCTCCTTTATCTGTCCTGTTTTGTCTGCTCCTTCTCTGCTGGTCTCCTTTATCTGTCCTGTTTTGTCTGCTCCTTCTCTGCTGGTCTCCTTTATCTGTCCTGTTTTGTCTGCTCCTTTGATTTTAAATTGCACTTTAGTTGATGCACTTGATTTTATGATTTTATGTTCTGCACTTGACTTTATGAAGGCCTTTTAATGTCAGATGTCCTTGAGTATCTTGAAAGGCATTCCCTAAATAAAATATATTATTATTATTAACTATCACAAGCATATGTTGTAAATACTTTCAATTGCCTTATATTTAGCAAACCAGAGCACAATTGTATTTGTGTCGTTTTTTTACCGGATAGGCAGGGGCACACTCCAACACTCTGACATCATTTACAAACTAAGCATTTGTGTTCAGTGAGTCTGCCAGATCAGAAGCAGTAGGGATGACCAGGGATGTTCTCTTGATAAGTGAGTAAATTTGACAATTTTCCTGTCCTGCTAAGAATTAGAAATGTCCCGAGTACTTTTGGGTGTCAAGGAAAATGTATGGAGAACTAAGTACATATTTTCTTTAGGAATAGAGTGGAGTAAAAGTTGTCAAAATTATAAATAGTAAAGTCAAGTACAGATATCCCCTCAAAATACTTTAGTAGTACTTCTAAGTTTTTTTACTTAGCTACTTTACACCACTGGAGAGGAGTGGAGTGAGGGGTGGTTCTGGGTAAGAGAGAGATATAGACTGAGGGATGTCTTCTTGTCACGCTCTGACCTGAGATATCTCTGTTTTCTTTATATTTTGGTTAGGTCAGGGTGTGACTAGGGTGGGTACATTAGTTTTTGTATTGTCTAGGGTTTTTTGTATGTCTAGGGTTTTTGTAGGTCTAGGTATTTGTATGTCTATGGTGGCCTGATATGGTTCTCAATCAGAGGCAGCTGTTTATTGTTGTCTCTGATTGGGGGTCATATTTAGGTAGCCATTTTCCCTTTTGGTGTTTGTGGGTTCTTGTTCTATGTTTAGTTGCCTGTCTGCGCTACTCATATTAGCTTCACGGTTCGTTTTGTTATTTTGTTCGTTTGTTCATTTGTTCAGTGTTCATTCTTAAATAAAGAAGAATGTACGCATACCACGCTGCACCTTGGTCTCCTCCTTACAACGGCCATGACACTTCTGGGTTGGAAGAGAGGGAGTGGAGTGAAGGATGTAGGAGAAAAGGGTGGAGTGTGAGAGTAGTACTGGGTTGGGAGAGAGAGGTACTGGGTTGGGAGAGAGGGGTGGAGTGGGAGAGAGGTGGAGTGGGAGAGGGGTACTGGGTTAGGAGAGAAGGGTGAAATGAGGGATGGATTGTGTAAAGCGAAAGGTGCAATGGTCCATGGGTTCTGGTAGTGAAGCAGTGAAATCAGTAGTTGAGAGTGTTTGTTTGACAACAAGCTAAAACATGTAATTCTGAATAAAGGAGAAACTCAACTCACGTCAACTACAAACATCTGAAGGTGGTAGCTGATGAGTCTGATACTGCACGTCTTCCTCATTGCCTTGTGATTTAAAAAGCTTGCAAATAGAGTGGATAAAACAGAGTTATGAAAATGACTTTGGAGGGAATTCATTTAAGGATACGTGGCCCGTGAAAGAGAGAACTGGCAAAAATGATTGGATGTTGGAATGTATTTATCTCATATGTATGCATTTATGCGTGCTGTATTTTAATTATTATTCATACATACAACAGCAGTGAGGCCCTTGTGTGATCCTGTCAGCAGGTACTCAGCAGTAAATCCACAGACCTCCTCTATGATGTGGAGAGAGACTGAAGCGAGCACTAGGTGTCACTCTTCTAACTGGGCATTCTGATGAGCAGTAAAATGGCCTCTGTCAGAGAAGAGAGATCATAATAACTCAGTCATTTTCACAGTTGGGGGGAGACGAGTCAACATGAATGCCAGCCTCAAAGACATAAAGATTTAATCACAACTAGTTTCAATCAGACGTGTATCGTTTTCAGAAATGTAAAAGTGTTATTGTTCCCATATTAAGATGGGACTAATAACTGATAATGTCACGAACGTCGTCAGAGAAATGACCGGACCAAGGTGCAGCGTGGTGAGCGTACATTTTTCTTTATTATGCAAATGTCGCCAACAAAACAATAATACACCAAAAACGAACGTGAAGCTCCGTAAGGCTATACATGCACAAACGAAGACAACTACCCACAACTACCAAAAGGAATAAAGGGCTGCCTAAGTATGATTCCCAATCAGAGACAACGATAGACAGCTGTCCCTGATTGAGAACCACACCCGGCCAAAACATAGAAACAAACAACATAGAATGCCCACCCCAAATCACACCCTGACCTAACCAAATAGAGAAATAAAACGGCTCTCTAAGGTCAGGGCGTGACAGATAAGCTACTCTAGAACACTGATAAAATCTCTCTGTAGCTAGGTTTCCATCCAATTGGCGACAAATTTTTATGCGAATATAAAGAAATCTGCATAAAAACAATCTGCAAATTTTCCCACTAGAGATGTGTTTCCATCAAATTGACTTGTTGCATATAAAAGGCTGTGCATGATGACGTAGTGCACATAAAAATACATTTGGCGGTTAAATTCCCCATGTACCGAATAAAAAAATTCAAGTAAAATGGGTTTCCATTGCATTTTCAATTCTACTGATGGTTTTCTCACAAAGAATGTTGCTTTATATGGAGAGATAATTTTTATTTGTCAAATGGCAGCCAAGCATTGATGATCATTTCACCAGAATAGGACCCTCGATACCTGGAAAAGAGCATGAAGCTCATCACCTTATACTTTCACCACCCTGTGAAGTTGACCATCATTTATTTAATCTGTAGCCTAATAAACTGCATGCTTTCCCGATGATTCGTTGTGGGAGGACGACAACATGTCATTGCGTGACTACAAGTTTACTTCGATATGATGGTTATTCAATCAATATTTGTGCATAAAAAACGTTTCCACTGACATTTCTCTCAAAATGTATTTTACAGACACAAGAAGATCCCACCTTGTCTAACATATTTTGTTTTGTCGACATTTGTCGACATTTGGAAAGTTTACTACTGTTTTTTATCCGACATGTAATTTACTTGCATGAAAACATTGGGTTTACTATGGATGGAAACCTGGTTAGTGACAGAGAATTGAAGTGTTTCTTCTCCTCCAACCTCTCCAGGGAACGACTGCGTTTACCCCCTCAGCCTTCTGCTCCACAGGGCCATTGACAGCTCACTTACACACAGCTATGGGGTCTGCTCCCCTGGCACACCGCCCCACGAGACCTTGCTACTGCAGTGCATAGACCTTGCTACTGCAGTGCATAGCACATCAACAATGGGAAGATGTATCACTCTCAGATAAGCTATTTGTATCTTAGTCCTTTTTTTGCTGTTACAAGCCAACAGCCACTGCAGGCTGGGGGGTAGTTTGATAGGGCTAATGGAGTGTGGAGGGTTTGGAGGGGGCTTCTCTTATCCACTGTACTGCTAAAAAGAGCCCTAGTCTGGGGATTAAGTGCTTGTTTCCTGCAATATTTTAAATGTCCTTTATTTATTTTAGGGTACTGAAGGACAACACCCCAAACAAACATTTTTACTAAGGGGTTACTAAGGGTTTACTATGAGTTTACTATTGGTTTACTAAGGGTTTACTAAGGGTTTACTATGGGTTTACTATTGATTTACTGTTTACTAAGGGTTTACTAAGGGTTTACTATGGGTTTACTATGGATTTACTGAAAGGTTTACTATGGGTTAAGTATGGGTTTACTATGGGTTTACTAAGGGTTTACTATGGGTTTACTATGGATTTACTGAAAGGTTTACTATGGGTTTACTAAGGGGTTATTAAGGGTTTATTATCGGTTTACTATGGGTTTACTATGGGTTTACTACAGGTTTACTATATGTTTACTAAGGGTTTATATTGGGTTTACTAAATGTTTACTATGGGTTTACTAAGGGTTTACTATGGTTTACTATGGGTTTATATGGGTTTATTAAGGGTTTACTATGGGTTTACTGTGGGTTTACTACGGGTTTACTAAGGGTTTATGATGGGTTTACTAAGGGTTTACTATGGGTTTACTAAAGGTTTACTAAGGGTTTACTAAAGGTTTACTATGGGTCTACTAAGGGTTTACTAAGGGTTTATTATGGGTGTACTATGGGTTAACTAAGGGTTTATATCGGGTTTACTATGGGTTCACTATGGGTTTACTAAGGGTCTACTATGGATTTACTAAAGGTTTACTAAAGGTTTACTATGGGTTTACTACGGGTTAACTAAGGGTTTACTATGGGTTTACTGTGGGTTTACTATGGGTTTACTAAGATTTTACTTTGGGTTTACTAAGAGTTTACTATGGGTTTACTATGGGTACACTAAGATTTTGCTATGGGTTTAATAAAGGTTTACTAAGGGTTTGCTTTGGGTTTACTATGGGTTTACTAGGGAAAGGGAAGGGGAAAGGGGGATACCGAGTCTAACTGAATGTATTCAACTGAAATGTGTCTTCCGCATTTAACCCAACACCTCTAAATCTGAGAGGTTACTATGAGTTTACTATGGGTTTACTAAGGGTTTACTATCTGTTTAGTAAAGGTTTACTATGAGTTAACTAAGGGTTTACTATGGATTTACTAAAGGTTTACTGAGGGTTTACTATGGGTAGGCTAAGGGTTTACTATGGGTTTACTAGGAAAGGGTCCATTTGGCAGCAACCAGGCTTGCCTTGATTTAACTCCACAATTTTAATCCAAGTATTCTGCTGTGCCAGAATATAAAAATCTATTCTTGGCCATCAACCTAGTTGAACTTGTTCTGTTTGGGCTTGTGGGTGCAGTGAAAACAGGGTTCCTCTGTACTTACTGGCTCTGTTCTTTTTCTGTCAAATCAAATCACATTCTATTTGTCACATGCTTGGTAAACAACAGGGGTGGACTAACCGTCAACGGCCTACTTACGGGCCCTTTCCAGCAATGCAGAGAGAAAGAACATAGAGTAGAAATAATATAAAAATAAAATGTGTAATAATAAAAGTAATAATAAATGAGTAATGTTAACTTGGCTATATACATGAGGTACCAGTACTGAGTCAATGTGCAGGAGGACGAGGTAATAACATGGCTATATACACGAGGTACCGGTACTGAGTCAATGTGCAGGAGGACGAGGTAATAACATGGCTATATACACGAGGTACCAGAACTAGGCTATATACACAAGGTACCAGTACTGAGTCAATGTGGAGGAGGACGAGGTAATAACATGGCTATATACACGAGGTACCAGTACTGAGTCAATGTGCAGGAGGACGAGGTAATAACATGGCTATATACACAAGGTACCAGTACTGAGTCAATGTGCAGGAGGACGAGGTAATAACATGGCTACATACACAAGGTACCAGTACTGAGTTAATGTGGAGGAGGACGAGGTAATAACATGGCTATATACACGAGGTACCAGTACTGAGTCAATGTGGAGGAGGACGAGGTAATAACATGGCTATATACACAAGGTACCAGAACTAGGCTACATACACAAGGTACCAGTACTGAGTCAATGTGGAGGAGGACGAGGTAATAACATGGCTATACACACAAGGTACCAGTACTGAGTCAATGTGCAGGAGGACGAGGTAATAACATGGCTATACACACAAGGTACCAGTACTGAGTCAATGTGCAGGAGGACGAGGTAATAACATGGCTATATACACAAGGTACCAGTACTGAGTCAATGTGGAGGAGGACGAGGTAATAACATGGCTATATACACAAGGTACCAGTACTGAGTCAATGTGCAGGAGGACGAGGTAATAACATGGCTATACACACAAGGTACCAGTACTGAGTCAATGTGCAGGAGGACGAGGTAATAACATGGCTATACACACAAGGTACCAGTACTGAGTCAATGTGGAGGAGGACGAGGTAATAACATGGCTATATACACAAGGTACCAGTACTGAGTCAATGTGGAGGAGGACGAGGTAATAACATGGCTATACACACAAGGTACCAGTACTGAGTCAATGTGGAGGAGGACGAGGTAATAACATGGCTATACACACAAGGTACCAGTACTGAGTCAATGTGCAGGAGGACGAGTTAATAACATGGCTATATACACAAGGTACCAGTACTGAGTCAATGTGCAGGAGGACGAGGTAATAACATGGCTATATACACGAGGTACCAGTACTGAGTCAATGTGCAGGAGGACGAGGTAATAACATGGCTATACACACAAGGTACCAGTACTGAGTCAATGTGCAGGAGGACGAGGTAATAACATGGCTATATACACAAGGTACCAGTACTGAGTCAATGTGCAGGAGGACGAGGTAATAACATGGCTATACACACAAGGTACCAGTACTGAGTCAATGTGCAGGAGGACGAGGTAATAACATGGCTATATACACGAGGTACCAGTACTGAGTCAATGTGGAGGAGGACGAGGTAATAACATGGTTATATACACAAGGTACCAGTACTGAGTCAATGTATAGGAGGACGAGGTAATAACATGGCTATATACACGAGGTACCAGTACTGAGTCAATGTGGAGGAGGACGAGGTAATAACATGGCTATATACACGAGGTACCAGTACTGAGTCAATGTGGAGGAGGACGAGGTAATAACATGGTTATATACACAAGGTACCAGTACTGAGTCAATGTATAGGAGGACGAGGTAATAACATGGCTATATACACGAGGTACCAGTACTGAGTCAATGTGGAGGAGGACGAGGGAATAACATGGCTATACACACAAGGTACCAGTACTGAGTCAATGTGCAGGAGGACGAGGTAATAACATGGCTATATACACAAGGTACCAGTACTGAGTCAATGTGCAGGAGGACGAGGTAATAACATGGCTATATACACGAGGTACCAGTACTGAGTCAATGTGCAGGAGGACGAGGTAATAACATGGCTATACACACAAGGTACCAGTACTGAGTCAATGTGCAGGAGGACGAGGTAATAACATGGCTATATACACAAGGTACCAGTACTGAGTCAATGTGCAGGGGTACGAGGTAATAACATGGCTATATACACGAGGTACCAGTACTGAGTCAATGTGGAGGAGGACGAGGGAATAACATGGCTATATACACGAGGTACCAGTACTGAGTCAATGTGGAGGAGGACGAGGTAATAACATGGTTATATACACAAGGTACCAGTACTGAGTCAATGTGGAGGAGGACGAGGTAATAACATGGTTATATACACAAGGTACCAGTACTGAGTCAATGTGCAGGAGGACGAGGTAATAACATGGCTATATACACAAGGTACCAGTACTGAGTCAATGTGAAGGAGGACGAGGTAATAACATGGCTATATACACGAGGTACCAGTACTGAGTCAATGTGCAGGAGGACGAGGTAATAACATGGCTATATACACAAGGTACCAGTACTGAGTCAATGTGCAGGAGGACGAGGTAATAACATGGTTATATACACAAGGTATCAGTACTGAGTCAATGTGGAGGAGGACGAGGTAATAACATGGCTATATACACGAGGTACCAGTACTGAGTCAATGTGGAGGAGGACGAGGTAATAACATGGCTATATACACAAGGTACCTGTACTGAGTCAATATGCAGGGGTACGAGGTAATTGAGGTAGATATGTACATAAAGGTACATAAAGGTACATAAAGGTACATGAAGGTACATAAAGGTACATAAAGGTACATATAATATCTAGGATTTATACAACTCCAACTTTAAAGATCTACAGGTTATTTAGAGCACTGTTAATGTTTATTTTCATGCAATGTCATATTTATTTTGGTCATGCAACTGTCTATTCTTGCTGTAATTGTATCTTTATGTCACATTATAGACACGAGTGACATAAAGAAAGGAATGACTTAATCAGCCACTGGTTTCATATGGCTGGCTATAGGACCATTTCACGTACAGTAACAAGGACATGAGATATTCTCCAAATGGCTGGGTGAGTGTTGAAGCACTTTAAGCGGCAACACCAGAGGTGAAGTGTGCATGGCGATTGACCCCTGAGTGTGTGTGTGTGTGTGTGCGCGTTCACATCATTGTGTGCATGTCAGTGTGTGTGTGTGTGTGTGTGTGTGTGTGTGTGTGTGTGTGTGTGTGTGTGTGTGTGTGTGTGTGTGTGTGTGTGTGTGTGTGTGTGTGTGTGTGTGTGTGTGTGTGTGTGTGTGTGTGTGTGTGTGTGTGTGTGTGTGTGTGTGTGTGTGTGTGTGTGTGTGTGTGTGTGTGTGTGTGTGTGTGTCTGCCTGTGTGTTTGAGTAGCTGTGTTGATCTCATAGACAGTGGGCTGAGTCATTTAAGTGGCTCCAGAGTGGGTCTGGTCAGGAGTGAGTGCACACAGGCTTCCAAAGGTACCTGTTCCTTCTTCAGACAGTGTTCATTACTGAGCCTCTTATTTTGCTCCCTGTTTGCAGCCAATGGACCATTTGGCTGTTGTAAAAATAAATAGCATCAACCTGATGCTTCCTCTCCATGTTGTCCAATAAGGACTGTTTTGCACGCCCCTGTGAGCAGAGCAGAGTGCACTGACCAAGAACCTAAACATAGGTTGTAACCAACCACTGTTGGTTGTTTTCCTGATTTCTGTTGGAATAGGCTACATGCAGTTAAAACTGTTTTGTTTGCTGAAGGTGTCATGTGATGGAAGCAATATGCTCTCTGAAACTGATTGTGTTGTTTGAAATATTTTTTGGGCTGTTTTGTCCGACAGTAAAACACAAACTCGTCACAATCAATCAATCAATCAATTTTATTTTATATAGCCCTTCGTACATCAGCTAATATCTCGAAGTGCTGTACAGACACCCAGCCTAAAACCCCAAACAGCTAGTAATGCAGGTGTAGAAGCACGGTGGCTAGGAAAAACTCCCTAGAAAGGCCAAAACCTAGGAAGAAACCTAGAGAGGAACCAGGCTATGAGGGGTGGCCAGTCCTCTTCTGGCTGTGCCGGGTGGAGATTATAACAGAACTATGCCAAGATGTTCAAAAATGTTCATAAGTGACAAGCATGGTCAAATAATAATCATGAATAATTTTCAGTTGGCTTTTCATAGCCGATCATCAAGAGTTGAAAAACAACAGGTCTGGGACAGGTGGCGGTTCCATAACCGCAGGCAGAACAGCTGAAACTGGAATAGCAGCAAGGCCAGGCGGACTGGGGACAGCAAGGAGTCACCACGGGCGGCAGTCCCGACGCATGGTCCTAGGGCCCAGGTCCTCCGAGAGAAAGAAAGAGAGAAGGAGAAAATTAGAGAGAGCCAAGATTTTCAAAATTTCCATAAATGACAAGCATGGTCAAATAATAATCAGGAATAAATCTCAGTTGGCTTTTCATAGCCGATCATTAAGAGTTGAAAACAGCAGGTCTGGGACAGGTAGGGGTTCCATAACCGCAGGCAGAACAGTTGAAACTGGAATAGCAGCAAGGCCAGGCGGACTGGGGACAGCAAGGAGTCACCACGGCCGGTAGTCCCGACGTATGGTCCTAGGGCTCAGGTCCTCCGAGAGAAAGAAAGAGAGAAGGAGAAAATTAGAGAGAGCCAAGATTTTCAAAATGTTCATAAATGACAAGCATGGTCAAATAATAATCAGGAATAAATCTCAGTTGGCTTTTCATAGCCGATCATTAAGAGTTGAAAACAGCAGGTCTGGGACAGGTAGGGGTTCCGTAACCACAGGCAGAACAGTTGAAACTGGAATAGCAGCAAGGCCAGGCGGACTGGGGACAGCAAGGTGTCATCATGCCCGGTAGTCCTGACGTATGGTCCTAGGGCTCAGGTTCTCAGAGAGAAAGAGAGAACGAGAGAATTAGAGAGAGCATACTTAAATTCACACAGGACACTGGATAAGACAGGAGAAGTACTCCAGGTAACCAACTGACCCTAGCCCCCCGACACAAACTACTGCAGCATAAATACTGGAGGCTGAGACAGGAGCGGTCAGGAGACACTGTGGCCCCATCCGAAGAAACCCCCGGACAGGGCCAAATAGGAAGGATATAACCCCACCCACTTTGCCAAAGCACAGCCCCCGCACCACTAGAGGGAAATCCTCAACCACCAACAAACTAACAAATATCTGACAATGGAACTGTAGCATCATGTAGGAGAAACCAATAACATATTTAGATACCAGAGAAAGGAAATTGGTCAATTGAAATAAATTCATTGGGCCCTTATCTATGGATTTCACATGGCAGGGAATAAAGATACGCATCTGTTGGTCACATATTCCTTAAAAAAAAGAAGAGGCGTGGATCAGAAAACCAGTCAGTATCTGGTGTGATCACCATTTGCAGTGTAACACATCTCCTTCACATAAAGTTGATCAGGCTGTTGATTGTGGGCTGTGGAATGTTGTCCCACTCCTCTTCAATGGCCGAGCGAAGTTGCTGGATATTGGCAGGAACTGGAATAGGCTGTCGTACACATCGATCCAGAGCATCCCAAACATGCTCAATAGGTGACGTCTGGTAAGTATGCAGGTCATGGAAGAACTAGGACATTTTCATCTTCCTGGAATTATGTACAGATTCTTGTGACATGGGGCAGTACATTATCATGCTGAAACATGAGGGGATGGTAGCAGATGAATTGCATGACAATGGGCCTCTGCCTCACAAGTCCTCAACTGGCAGCTTCAATAGATAATACCCGCAAAACACCAGTCTCAACGTCAATAGTGAAGAGGCGACTCCGGGATGCTGGCCGAGGCAGAGTTCCTCTGGCCAGTGTCTGTGTTCTTTTGCCCATCTTAATCTTTTCTTTTTATTGGCCAGTCTGAGATATGGCTTTTCTCTGCAACTCTGTCTAGGCCAGCATCCCGGAGTTGCCTCTTCAATGTTGACGTTGAGACTGGTGTTTTGTGGGTAATATTTAATGAAGCTGCCAATTGAGGACTTGTGAGGCGTCTGTTTCTCAAACTAGGTACTCTAATGTACTTGTCCTCTTGCTCAGTTGTGCACCGGGGCCTCCCACTACTCTTTCTATTCTGGTTAGGGCCAGTTTGCGCTGTTCTGTGAAGGGGGTAGTACACAGCGTTGTATGAGATCTTCAGTTTCTTGGCAATTTCTCGCATGGAATAGCCTAAATTTCTCAGAACAAGAATAGACTGACGAGTTTCAGAAGAAACTCTTTGTTCTGACCATTTTGAGCCTGTATTCGAACCCACAAATGCTGATGCTCCAGATACTCAACTAGTCTAAAGAAGGTCAGTTTTATTGCTTCTTTAATCAGAACAACAGTTTTCAGCTGTGCTAACATAATTGCAAAAGGGTTTTCTTGTCACGTCCTGACCATAGTTCTTATGTGTGTTGCTTGTTTTAGTGTTGGTCAGGACGTGAGCTGGGTGGGCATTCTATGTTGTGGGTCTAGTTTGTCTGTTTCTGTGTTCAGCCTAATATGGTTCTCAATCAGAGGCAGCTGTCAATCGTTGTCCCTGATTGAGAATCATATATAGGTGGCTTGTTTTGTGTTGGGGATTGTGGGTGGTTGTCTTCTGTCTTTGTGTTCTGCACCAGATAGGACTGTTTTCGGTTTTCACATTTATTGTTTTGTTGTTTGTATTGTTCACATATTCTTTATTAAATTATGTTGAACACTAGCCGCGCTGCGTTTTGGTCCTCTCCTTCATCAACGGAAGAAAACCGTTACAGAACCACCCACCAAACTCGGACCAAGCAGCGTGGCTACGGGAAGCAGCGGCAGCAGCAGCAGCAGGAGCTAGCAAGGCAGAGTGGCTGGAAGCCCGAGAGGCTCCCCCAAAAATGTCTTGGGGGGGAGCACATGGGGAGTGTGGCTGGGTCAAGTGGGAGACTTGAGCCAGTTCCCCGTGCTTACCATAAGGAGCAGTTGGCTAAATTGAGGTACGAGTCGGAGAATGTGGAGGAGTTATTGGACAGATTGGAGGAAAGTGAAAGGATGGGAGATTATGAGACATTTGATGAGTTGTTGGTGATATTGGAGGAGAGCGAAGAGAGAGAGATGTTGGTTTGGCGTAGTATACACGGTACTCGCCCTGAGGTGTGTGATTACCGTGGAGAGCGGGAGTACGGGCAGACACCGTGTTATGCGGAAGAGTGCACGGTGTCTCCTGTACGTGTGCATAGCCCGGTGCGGGTTATTCCACCTCCCCGCACTGGTAGGGCTAGATTGGGCATTGAGCCAGCTGCCATGAAGCCGGCTCAACGCGTCTGGTCTCCAGTGCGTCTCCTCGGGCCGGCATACATGGCACCAGCCTTACGCATGGTGTCCCCGGTTCGCCAACACAGCCCAGTGCGGGTTATTCCACCTCCCCGCACTGGTCGGGCTACGGGGAGCATACAACCAGGTAAGGTTCGGCAGGCTCGGTGCTCAAGGGAGCCAGTACGCCTTCACGGTCCGGTATATCCGGCGCCACCTTCCCGCCCCAGCCCAGTACCACCAGTGCCTACACCACGCACCAGGCTTCCAGTGCGTCTCCAGAGCCCTGTTCCTCCTCCACGCACTCTCCCTGTGGTGCGTGTCTCCAGCCCAGTGCCTCCAGTTCCGGCACCACGCACCAAGCCTCCTGTGCGTCTCCAGAGCCCTGTACACACTGTTCCTTCTCCCCGCACTAGCCTTAAGGTGCGTGTCTCCAACCCAGTACCTCCAGTGCCGGTACCACGAACCAGGCCTACTGTGCGCCTCAGCAGGTCAGAGTCGGCCGTCTGTCCAACACTGCCTGCACTGCCTGCCTGCCCAGCGCCGTCTGAACTGCCTGCCTGCCCAGCGCCGTCTGCACTGCCTGCCTGCCCAGCGCCGTCTGAACTGCCTGCCTGCCCAGCGCCGTCTGAACTGCCTGCCTGCCCAGCGCCGTCTGCACTGCCTGCCTGCCCAGCGCCGTCTGCACTGCCTGCCTGCCCAGCGCCGTCTGCACTGCCCGTCTGTCCCGAGCCGTCAGAGCTGCCCGTCTGTCCCGAGCCGTCAGAGCCGCCCGTCTGTCCCGAGCCGTCAGAGCCGCCCGTCTGTCCCGAGCCGTCAGAGCCGCCCGTCTGTCCCGAGCCGTCAGAGCCGCCCGTCTGTCCCGAGCCGTTAGAGCCGCCCGTCAGTCACGAGCCGCCAGAGCCGCCAGCCAGTCGGGAGCCGCCAGCCAGTCTTGAGCCGCCTTCCAGTCATGAGCCGCCTTCCAGTCATGAGCCGCCTTCCAGTCATGAGCTGCCCTCCAGTCATGAGCTGCCCTCCAGTCATGAGCTGCCCTCCAGTCATGAGCTGCCCTCCAGTCATGAGCTGCCCTCCAGTCATGAGCTGCCCTCCAGTCATGAGCTGCCCTCCAGTCATGAGCTGCCCTCTAGTCATGAGCTGCCCTCCAGTCATGAGCTGCCCTCCAGTCATGAGCTGCCCGCCAGTCATGAGCTGCCCGCCAGTCATGAGCTGCCCGCCAGTCATGAGCTGCCCTCCAGTCATGAGCTGCCCTCCAGTCATGAGCTGCCCTCCAGTCATGAGCTGCCCTCCAGTCATGAGCTGCCCTCCAGTCATGAGCTGCCCTCCAGTCATGAGCTGCCCCCCAGCCCGGAGCTGCCCCTCAGTCCGGAGCTGCCCCTCAGTCCGGAGCTGCCCCTCAGTCCGGAGCTGCCCCTCAGTCCGGAGCTGCCCTTCAGTCCAGAGCTGCCCTTCAGTCCAGAGCTGCCTCTCTGTCCGGAGCTGCCCTTCAGTCCGGAGTTGCCCCTCTGTCCTGAGCTACCTCTCTGTCCTGAGTTGCCCCTCTTTCCTGAGCTACCTCTCTGTCTTGACCTACCTCTCTGTCTTGAGCTACCTCTCTGTCCTGAGCTACCTCTCTGTCCTGAGCTACCTCTCTGTCCTGAGCTACCTCTCTGTCCTGAGCTGTCTCATCAATTATGTGGGGACCTTGATGAGGATTCCTAGGTCAAGGTCGGGGGCGAGGGTCGCCACTCAAAGGACGCTAAGGAGGGGGACAAAGACAATGGTGGAGTGGTGTCCTCGTCCTGCGCCGGAGCCGCCACCGCGGACAGATGCCCACCCAGACCCTCCCCTTGAGGTTTAGGGGTGCGTTCGGAGTCTGCACCTCAGGAGGGGGGTACTGTCACGTCCTGACCATAGTTCTTATGTGTGTTGCTTGTTTTAGTGTTGGTCAGGACGTGAGCTGGATGGGCATTCTGTTGTGTGTCTAGTTTGTCTGTTTCTGTGTTCAGCCTAATATGGTTCTCAATCAGAGGCAGCTGTCAATCGTTGTCCCTGATTGAGAATCATATATAGGTGGCTTGTTTTGTGTTGGGGATTGTGGACTGTTTTCGGTTTTCACATTTGTTGTTTGTAGTGTTCACATATTCTTTATTAAATTATGTTGAACACTAGCCGCGCTGCGTTTTGGTCCTCTCCTTCATCAACGGAAGAAAACCGTTACATTTCTAATGATCAATTACCCTTTTAAAATGATAAACTTGGATTAGCTAACACAACGTGTCATTGGAACACAGGAGTGATGGTTGCTGATAATGGGCCTCTGTACGCCTATGTAGATATTCCATTACAAATCTTCCGTTTCCAGCTATAATTGTCATTTACATCATTAACAATGTCTACACTGTATTTCTGATCAATTTGACGTTATTTTAATGGATCAAAAATGTCAAAGTGACCTCAAACTTTTGAACGGTAGTGTAAATATATGGAGATCCCTACGGTTGTGGGCGGTGCAGTTGCCTTACCAGGCGGTGATACACCCCAACAGGATGCTCTCAATTGTGCATCTGTAAAAGTTTGTGAGGGTCTTAGGGGCTAAGCCGAATTTCTTCAGCCTCCTGAGGTTGAAGAGGCGCTGTTGCGCCTTTTTCACCACAATGTCTGTGTGGGTGGACCATTTCAGATTGTCGGTGATGTGTACGCCAAGGAACTTGAAGCTTTTCACCTTCTCCACTGCGGTCCCGTCAATGTGGATAGGGGCGTGCTCCCTCTGCTGTTTCCTGAAGTCCACGATCAGCTCCTTCGTTTTTTTTTACGTTGAGGGATAGGTCATTTTTCCTGGCACCACTCCTCCTGGGCCCTCACCTCCTCCCTGTAGGCTGTCTTGTCATTGTTGGTAGTCAGGCCTACTACTGTTGTGTCATTTGCAAACTTGATGATTGAGGTGGAGGTGTGCGTGGCCACGCAGTCATGGGTGAACAGGGAGTACAGGAGGGGGCTGAACACGCACCCTTGTGTGGCCCCCGTGTTGAGGATCAGCGTAGTGGAGGTGATGACTAATTAATGCTATGTGTGTGTGTGTGTGTGTGTGTTTGTGAGCACACGTGATACAAAGTATATTATTCATCCATTCATTCCCTACCCGCGGCCAGTGCTGTGATGAAATGACCCAATCAAATACAATATCTCCAGCGTGCAGTCGCAACCATAGAATCAAAGTTGTCTTTCCACTTGGTTTTAATTAAAATAGACTAATAGTTTTTCGGTGTCTGACCGGAATAATCTTGTCTGTTGTGACAAAGGCACAAACTTTGGTACAGTAAAATCTAGAATTTTTACAGAGCAAAGAGGGCGAAACCAAAGGGTGTGTGATTCGGAGCGCTAGCATTTGTTCTGCATGCACTGTGAAAGGTTAGTGCTTTCCAGTCTATTGTGAAGTCATAGCTTTTGTACAAAGCCATGATACTTTTTTACAAGAGGCTGAATATCCAAAGGAATAGAGGGAGTAGAAATGAAATATAAGAGAAATGTCTCTATCCATTCCTTTTTGCCCTTTTTCTATGAAGGACTCCCCGGAAAGAGGGGCGCTGCACCGGCTTGTAGAGGTGACTCGCAGGAAAGAGTGGTCCCGCATGGACCCGTAGAGGTGACTCGCTGGAAAGAGGGGTCCCGCATTGACCCGTAGAGGTGACTCGCAGGAAAGAGTGGTCCCGCATGGACCCGTAGAGGTGACTCGCTGGAAAGAGGGGTCCCGCATTGACCCGTAGAGGTGACTCGCTGGAAAGAGGGGTCCCGCATTGACCCGTAGAGGTGACTCGCTGGAAAGAGGGGTCCCGCATTGACCCGTAGAGGTGACTCGCTGGAAAGAGGGGTCCCGCATTGACCCGTAGAGGTGACTCGCTGGAAAGAGGGGTCCCGCATTGACCCGTAGAGGTGACTCGCTGGAAAGAGGGGTCCTGCATTGACCCGTAGAGGTGACTGATCTGATGTTTTACAAAAACTTTTCCTATAAAACTTTATGGATGTTGTATTGTCCCAGTCAACCCCCTGTCTTTACAAGAATGTAGAACACACAAACAAAACTCAAGACACTTCTATTTTGTCTGTATTGCTTCATCTTCAGTACTTTTTTGAGACTGAAATGGCCACTTAAAACTTAACATTTTCAACATATAAATAGACCTTAATAGGGGTAATGATGGACATTATTTCATTTGGAAATGACTCACATGCCCAGGTTGACTTTCCCACGGAATCACCCTGTTGTTGTCGGCCAATCAAAGCAGCACTACAGTCAGAAGCTCCACATGAAGTGGGGTATTTCTAATAAATGCTCAATTTAATTAAAATGACAGAATTAACTTAATGAGAATGATTAGACTACAATGAGCTGTTGTTTAAGTTGTTGTAGACAAGGACGGGGAGAACAGCAAAATAGCCTCAATTAGCCTTGCTAGCTAGCCATAGTCAAAATATAAATAGTCACAGCAAGAATAAATCAAATCAAATCAAATTGTATTTGTCACATGCGCTGAATACAACATGCTTACTTACAAGCCCTTAACTACCAATATTATTTTAAGAAAATACCCTCCCAAAAAGTAAGAGATAAGAATAACAAATAATTAAAGAGCAGCAGTAAATAACAATAGCGGGGCTATATACAGAGGGTACCGGTACAGAGTCAATGTGCGGGGGCACCGGTGTCAAGGTAATTGAGGGAATATGTACATGTAGATAGAGTCATTAAAGTGACTATGCAAAGACAATAACAGAGAGTAGCAGCAGCATAGAAGGGGGGGCAATGCAAATAGTCTGGGTAGCCATTTGATTAGATGTTCAGGAGTCTTATGGCTTGGGGGTAGAAGCTGTTAAGAAGCCTCTTGGACCTAGACTTGGCACTTCGGTACCGCTTGCCGTGCGGTAGCAGAGAGAACAGTCTATGACGGGTGGCTGGAGTCTTTGACAATTTTTAGGGCCTTCCTCTGACACCGCCTGGTATAGAGATCCTGGATGGCAGGAAGCTTGGCCACAGTGATATACTGGGCCGTACACACTACCCTCTGTAGTGCCTGGCGGTCGGAGGCCGAGCAGTTGCCATACTAGGCAGTGATGCAACCCGTCAGGATGCTCTTGATGGTGCATCTGTAAAAGCTTTTGAGGATCTGAGGACCCATGCCAAATCTTTTCAGTCTCCTGAGGGGGAATAGGTTTTGTCTTGGTGTGCTTGGTGTGCTTGGACCATGTTAGTTTGTTGGTGATGTGGAAGCCAAGGAACTTGAAGCTCTCAACCTGCCCCACTACAGATCCGTCGATGAGGATGGGGGCGTGCTCAGTCCTCCTTTTCCTGTAGTCCACAATCCTTTCCATTGTCTTGATCACGTTGAGGGAGAGGTTGTTCTTGCACCACACGGTCAGGTCTCTGACCTCCTCCCTATAGGCTGTCTCATCGTTGTCTGTGATCAGGCCTACCACTGTTGTGTCATCAGCAAACTTTATGATGGTGTTGGAGTCGTGCCTGGCCGTGCAGTCATGAGTGAACAGGGAGTACAGGAGGGGACTGAGCACACACCCCTCAGGGGCCCCGTGTTGAGGATCAGTGTGGCAGGTGTGTTGTTACCTACCCTTACACCTGGGGGAGGCCCGACAGCAAGTCCAGGATCCAGTTGCAGAGGGAGGTGTTTAGTCCCAGGGTCCTTAGCTTAGTGTTGAGCTTTGAGGGCACTATGGTGTTGAACGCTGAGCTGTAGTCAATGAATAGCATTCTCACATAGGTGTTCCTTTTGTCCAGGTGTGAAAGGGCAGTGTTGAGTGCAATAGAGATTGCATCATCTGTGGATCTGTTGGTACGGTATGCAAATTGGAATGGGTCTAGAGTTTCTGGGATAATGGTGTTGATGTGAGCCATGACCTGTCTTTCATGGCTACAAGCATTTCATGGCTACAGACGTGAGTGCTACGGGTCGGTAGTCATTTAGGCAGGTTACCATAGTGTTCTTGGGCACAGGGACTATGGTGGTGTGCTTGAAACATGTTGGTATTAAAGACTCAGACAAGGAGAGGTTGAACTTTTCAGTGAAGACACTTGCCATTTGATCAGCGCATGCTGAGAGTACTCGTCCTGATAATGCTTCTGGCCCTGCAGCCTTGTGAATGTTTTTTATTTTTAATTTTACCTTTATTGTTGACCTGTTTAAAGATCTTACTCACATCGGCTGTGGAGTCCATGATCACACAGTCAACCGGAAAAGCTGATGCTCTCATGCATGTCTCAGTGTTGCTTGCCTCAAAGCGAGCATAGACGTTCTTTAGCTCGTCTGGTAGGCTCGTGTCACTGGGCAGCTCTCGGCTGTGCTTCCCTTTGTAGTCTGTGATACTTTGCAAGCCCTGCCACATACGACGAGAGTCGGAGCCGGTACAGTACGATTCGATCTTAGTCCTGTATTGACGCTTTACCTGTTTGATAGTTCGTTGGAGGGCATAGCGGGATTTCTTATAAGCTTCCAGACTAGAATATGTTCCGGGATTCCGGGATTCTTCCCTATGGCATTCTTCCCTATGGTACAGGGAAGAATTCTTCCCTATGGTACACCACATCAGTCACTGGCTTTCTCAATAAGTGCATTGAGGACGTCGTCCCCACAGTGACTGTACATACATACCCCAATTAGAAGCCATGGATTACAGGCAACATTCGCACTGAGCTAAAGGGTAGAGCTGCCGCTTTCAAGAAGCGGGACTCTATCCTTTAGCTCAGTGCGAATGTTGCCTGTAATCCATGGCTTCTAATTGGGGTATGTATGTACAGTCACTGTGGGGACGACGTCCTCAATGCACTTATTGAGAAAGCCAGTGACTGATGTGGTGTACCATAGGGAAGAATTCTTCCCTGTACCATAGGGAAGAATGCCATAGGGAAGAATCCCGGAATCCCGGAACATATTCTAGTCTGTGCTAGCAAAACAGTCCTGTAGTTTAGCATCTGCTTCATCTGAGCACTTTTTTGTAGACAGAGTCACTGGTGCTTCCTGCTTTAATTTTTGCTTGTAATCAGGAGGATAGAATTATGGTCAGATTTGCCAAATGGAGGGCAAGGGAGAGCTTTGTACGCGTCTCTGTGTGTGGAATAAAGGTGGCCTAGAATTTTTCCCCCTCTGGTTGCACATTTAACATGCTGATAGAAATGAGGTAAAACTGATTTAAGTTTCCCTGCATTAAAGTTCCCGGCCTCGAGGAGCACCGCCTCTGGCTGAACGTTATCCTGTTTGCTTATGGCGGAATACAGCTCATTGAGTGCGGTTTTAGTGACAGCTTCGGTCTGTGGTGGTATGTAGACAGTTACGAAAAATACAGATGAAAACTCTCTAGGTAGATAGTGTGGTCTACAGCTTATCATGAGATACTCTACCTCAGAGATACTCTACCTCAGGCGAACCTTGAGACTTCCTTAGATTGTGCACCAGCTGTTGTTTACATATATGCATAGGCCCCCGCCCCGTGTCTTACCAGAGACTGCTGTTCTATCCTGCTGATAGAGTGTATAACCGGACAGCTGTATGTTCTTAATGTCGTCGTTCAGCCACGACTCAGTGAAACATAAGATATTACAGTTTTTAATGTCCCGTTGGTAGGATAAACGTGCTTTCAGTTCGACCCATTTATTTTCCAGCGATTGAACGTTAGCTAGCAGGACGGAAGGCAAATGCAGATTAGCCACT